>NC_142070.1:73567500-73757500 GCF_059756535.1 Pantherophis guttatus | reverse complement strand
ACACAATTCTTCAGCCTTATCACCAACCTTGGTCTACTTTGGCAACCTGCCAAAGGCTTTTCTTGGCAAAAGTTCAGAAGCAGAAGATACCAACAAGAAATAAATGCAGCAAGACAAGAAACAAATCGATCAACGTTGTTTTCCGACAAAGAGCCCAAGAGCCGTTGCTGGTCTTTTAAGCCTTATGGGAGGGGCCAATCATCTCTTGGCTTTACTCCTGAGTCGTCCTTTTTGCTTTAGCTGCTCTTGCCTTCTGGCAGCTCTTCTCATGCATGCAGTAGGAACAGGCTCCTCCTGTTCCTCTGCCTCTCTACTGTCAGCCTCTGGAGGCTCCGGAGTCCGCACCTCACTCCCCGATGGCCCTGGCCCCATCTCTGCCTCTGACGCAGAGCCCTCATCTGGGCCTTCCCCAGCCTCCAGGACTGGCCCATGTTCTTCCTCAGCCTCCTCACTGTCCGACTCCACTGCCAGCTCTGCAGGCTGCCGGTGGATCACAACAGTGCATTCATGCAAATGCCTTGTTTTAAAGTGCAAATGTGAACATCGCATTGCTTCAACTATGCAATCTTTAGTAAGCTGAGTGGGGAAACCTTTTGATCCTCAGCAGTTTTAAAGGAATTGGGATCTTTTCTCTCTCAAAGGACACACATGTAAACCAGCAGGCATATGTTACGTGTCCGATGGGAGAAAGACCGTATCCAATTTGTCTCTGGAGACCTCTGCATTTCACAGCTGAAAGAGTCGTAATTGATTCCTTTCCTTATTTTGCTGACCACTCTGCTTTTGCCATTTTCAGGAACTGCCTCCATGGAGGGGGGTGGGGGGGTAGAAAGCAAGCCAACCCAATCAAGGTTAGGAACAAAGAAAGCCATGATAGCTTATAATTTCTCTGAAATATGGCCTGGCACCGTTAAGCTACACAGGAAATTTAATTCAGCTTGATGCATCCCCCAGTTGTACTTTAGGAAATGCTCACTTCAAAATGTGCATCCTCCGTTTAGTTATTGGAAATGAAATGGAAAGACCACTGGGTAAATATAACTCAGAAAATATTGACAAGTGGTAAGGGAGAGCACAGTAAACACCCTTAAGATACAGAGTTAAGAATTTTAAAAGTAACATCCAACTGTCTCTCTTGTAGTTAAAGGTATATGTCAGTGGTGAAATCCAATTTTTTTTTACTACCAGTTCTGTGGGCGTGGCTTGGTGGGCGTGGTTTGGCTTGGTGGGTGTGGTGTGGTGTGGTGTGGCTTGATGGGCATGGCTTGGTGGGCATGGGCATGGCAGGGGAAGGATACTGCAAAATCTCCATTCCCATCCCACTCCAGGGGAAGGATATTGCAAAATCTCCATTCCTACCCCACTCTGGGGCCAGCCAGAGGTGGTATTTGCCAGTTCTCTGAACTACTCAAAATTTCCACTACCAGTTCTCCGAACTACTCAAAATTTCCGCTACCGGTTCTCTGAACTACTCAAAATTTCTGCTATCAGTTCTCTGAACTACTCAAAATTTCTGCTACCAGTTCTCCGAACTACTCAAAATTTCCGCTACCGGTTCTCCGAACTATTCAAAATTTCTGCTACCGGTTCTCTGAACTACTCAAAATTTCCACTACCGGTTCTCCGAAGTACTCAAAATTTCTGCTACCAGTTCTCTGAACTACTCAAAATTTCCGCTACCGATTCTCCGAACTACTCAAAATTTCAGCTACCGGTTCTCTGAACTATTCAAAATTTCAGCTACCAGTTCTCTGAACTATTCAAAATTTCAGCTACCGGTTCTCTGAACTACTCAAAATTTCTGCTACCCGTTCTCCGAACTACTCAAAATTTCTGCTACCAGTTCTCTGAACTACTCAAAATTTCCGCTACCGGTTCTCTGAACTACTCAAAATTTCAGCTACCGGTTCTCCGAACTACTCAAAATTTCTGCTACCCGTTCTCCGAACTACTCAAAATTTCCACTACCGGTTCTCCGAACTACTCAAAATTTCCGCTACCTGTTCTCCGAACTACTCAAAATTTCCACTACCGGTTCTCCAGAACCTGTCAAAACCTGCTGGATTTCACCCCTGGTATATGTTCATGGTAGACATCGTTTAAAAGATGGTGATATATCAAGATCATTTTGTATGCCTACTTCTGTAATGTACAAGGGGATTATTTGTTTTGTTTTATTTGTATTGTTTTAAAAGAAAGGATTAATAAATTAGAGGAACTATCAGCTTTGGTAAACTATGCATGAACCTAAACAACATTCTGAACAATTAATAGTTTCTTACACTTTGGTTTTAACTGAGAACGAGTCCAGGAGAATTCCAGGAGGAAATTGAAAGAGAATAACTTCAGAAGCGTTCCTGATAATTAAAAAAACTGGGCCAACTTTAATACTTTTTGTTCTCTTTTTCCCCTTTTTGTTATCCTTTGTTCCTGTATCACATGCAGTTCAAAAAGCAAGCATTTCATAGAAAATCTTACGCTCGCTGATTAAAACACGCTTCCTTTGGTTAAAAACATTTCCTATCACATAATCCACAAAAGGCCTTGTTGATTAAACTATCCGTTTGACAAATTCTACTGATAAATCTGGCTAATATGCATTCAGCTTGATCCAAATACTTGGATCCTGGGACAGAGGTAATATTCCCAGGTTCACGACGAAAGCTTTCTCCACCAAGATCTATCCTGCAGGAAGTGGTCTTCCAATATGAGGTTATTCCAGAGGTCGGCTGCTGGGGGTTGCTACTTTGGGGGGGGGAAGATTTTTAGACAACCCCCCCCAATGTATTTGTGCTCATACTACTCAGGAAGTTAAATCTATTTCAGCATTTACTTCTGTCCTACTATCGCAGCACCATTGAAAGTGTCTTGACATATGGCATTCTTGCATGGTATGGGAGCAGCTCTGTAGCGGACAAAAAAGCTCTACAGAGAATCATTAAAACTGCCCAGAATATCATTGGGCTCCAGCTACCAGCCCTGGACGACATCTTCGAATCTCGCTGTTTGAGGAAGTTGCATAACGTTCTCAGAGACTCTTCCCATCCTGCTTACAATCTTTTTGGACTGTTGCCTTCTGGCAGAAGATACAGAACAATTAAAACTCGGACCACACACTTTCTGAATAGTTTTTATCCCAGAGCTATAATTGCACTCAACAATGAACTAAAGGGCCACCATCAGTGAGCTGTTGGACAGTATTACTTGGTCTGTTGTGTGGATGCTTGGGTAGTTTAGGGGTGGGGAATTGTGATGGGTGGGGGTGTGTTTGGGGATTGTTATGTGTGTTGGACCTGGTCTTTGGGTGTTAAGTGGATTTTGTTGTATAGGTATACTGTGTATACACGTACAATGACAATAAAGTTATTTATTTTATTTATATTTATTTCAAAGGGCCGCCCTACAGCTGATCAGTGGTAAAAGGCAGTGTGGTGGTAGACCAGTGCGCTCCAAAAACAAATAGGTAGACCGACGCGCTCCAAAAACAAATGGGTAGATCGGTACAGCTCTGGAAGCAGTTAAAAACCTGGTAGACCAGTACCTCTGCTAAATCCTAAAGAATTGTTTGTCAGATGACCATCAAACCACACCCACAAAATAAGACACGCCCACAGAACCAGTAGTAAAAAAATTTAGAACCCACCCCTGATTAGAAGCGTTGCAAAACGCACGCTCACCGAACTGATTTTTTAACCGGTTGGAGCCCACCACTGCACAAAAGACAAAGTACAACTCACACAAACAACAGACTATAGCCCTCCCCTACACACACACACACACACACACACACACACAAGTGAAACTTACTGAATATATAAAAATGAATATATTTTGACAATAGGAGGAAATCGAGAAAAAGAAACCTGGTACTTGTGTTGATCAGAACAACTTGATAAGATATTACAGACGATGTAAGAATCCATCGTACAAACTTCAAATCTTTAATCAGAGTGAACGTTTTCAAATAAAGCGAGTCAGATGGGTTTCATTATGGCTGCTGTGATAAGTTTGCTTTCGGAAAAAAAAAAGTCAGCGTTGGCTCATTTCTTAATAGGTTGGGTATCATTGCAGAATGGGGATCAATATAAGTATAGGCTTTTCATCCCTGAATGTAATGTGCTTTTGGTATGCACAAAATACCTGATGAATAAATTACAAGCAATTTTCAAATTATCTATTGATCCTCAAGCTGAAGCAAAGGTAGAATTCATCACTGATGCCAGTCAAAGCATAGCAACTAATAAAGGACTTTTAAAAAAAAAATAAAGCATGAAAGTAAATTTTTAAAAATGCCATATTTTGCCCCAGAATGTTGCATTTTTCATAGGTCGTCTGTTCTTAGTCCACTGATATAAACATTTTATTGATTAGATTGTTATATTTCCCTTATTATTTTCATAAATAACTTAATGTCTGTGGAGATTCTTGGTCAAAATAGCATCTTTGGGACATAAGCAAGATGGAGAACATACTTAACACTCCTTCCTACTCCTATTTTCCCCAATAACAACAACCCTGTGAGGTGATTTGGGCTGAGAAAGAGGGACTGGGCCAAAGTCACCCAGCTGGCTTTCATGCCTAAAGTGGGACTAGAATTCACAGTCTCCAAGTTTTTTGGCCAGCACCTTAATCACTACACTACTTAAACCATTAATCCTAGGTAACCTCAACCACTTTTCCTCAACCATTAATCCTAGGTATACTTAACCATTAATCCTAGGTCAGGGGTCAACAACCTTAAATGAGCCATTTGGGCCTGTTTCCCACAGAAAAGAAAACACTGGGAGCCTTTTGACATCTAAAATGAAGATAACACTGTATATATGTTTTTTTTTTTTAACTTTTAAAAAAAGTTGTATGTATAAAAAAACTTATTTATCCATGGTTGGCCTACCGGGGGTTGAAAAGCTCAATAAATTGTGTGTCGGCAGATGTCACACATTGGCGGTTGTGACACATATTTTGAGTGACAGGGAGCCGCAGCAGAGGGATGAAGGAGCCACATGCGGCTCCAGAGCCACGGGTTGCCGATCCCTGTCCTAGGTATACTCAACCACTTTTCACAATTCAGCTTTGAACTAGACCATTATATGTAATAATTGGAAAACCATGATGTAGAAAGACATGCCTTTGCTTTTATTTTTATTTTTTTAATTTGATTTATATGCCACCCTTCTCCGGAGACTCAGGGCGGCTTACAATGCGCTAAGCAATAGCCTTCATACTTTTGTATATTTATACAAAGTCATCTTATTGCCCCCACAAACTGGGCCCTCAATTTACCTACCTTAGAAAGGATGGAAGGCTGAGTCAACCTTGAGCCTGGCGAGATTCGATCTTACTTTAATTGCAGACAGCTGAATGTTAATAACAGGCTATTAGTCTGCTGCACCACCAGACTCCTCTTATTGTGACATCTCTGTCGTTTTGGTCTAGATTGTCAAGTCTTTTTCCTGAGTCACAGACTCTTTTTTTACAGTGACTGTTCCTGAGATGATCTAAAACATGGAGATATAGAACGTAGAATAATAGAGTGCTAAGAAGGACCTCAGAGGTCTTCTAGTCCAACCCTCTGTTCAAGGCAGGAGATATTATGCCATTCTGGTCAAATGGTTGGACCAGTTTATTTTTGAAAACCTCCAGCAATGGAGCACTGACAACTCTCATTGACTAACTGTTCTGTCAGAAAAGTAATCTTTAGTTCTAAGTTGAATCTCTGTTTGATGATCTTCCACTGTGACCTCTCATCCTGCCCTTAGGTGTTTTGGACAATAGATCAACCCACTCTTCTCTGTGACTATCGATCAAGCAATGGTGGTAATTCAGCTGGTTTGGACCGGTTTGGACAAAGTGGTAGTGGTGACCTGCGGGTCTGTCCACCCGCCCTGGCTCTATTCCATCCTACTTAGCCACGTTTTCTAAGCCACGTGCATGCGTGCAAGCCATGCACGTGAGCAAAGCGTATGCACGGAAGGCCGCACGCGGTTCTGCCCCAGCTATGGACCCCAAAGAACGCAGCATACACAAAGTCTGTACAAACCTTAGTTTACTAAATTAAATCAGTCTTTTTCAAATAAAGGCTGTTAATTAACTTTCTTAACAGCCTACAAGAATCCAAAGAATAAATAATCGTAATCTTACTGTGGTTGGCAGAATGCCCAGAAGCAATTTGCAGGAAGCTAATAAGCAAGACAAGACATGAAGGTATGTGAACTAAGTTGTTCCCTGCAAATTGCTCCAGTCGGTGTTCCTCCTTAAATAGGCTAAGGGAGTAGCCAATTAGCCCCAAGCCTTACTCTCGAGGAGACCTCCTCCTGAGGAGCCACTCCTGCCTTTTGGCAGCTCTGCGCGCCTGTGCATCGAGAAGAGGCTTCTCCTCTTCTTCCTCTTCACTTATGGGAGCCTCTGGAGGTTCTGAAGGCCCTGGCTGAATCCCTGCCTCTGGCACCACATCTTCTCCAGCCTCCTCATTGTCCAATTCGAATGCCAGCTGCATAGGCTGCTGGCGCAGCACCACACCAGCCTCCTTGCTGTCGGAATCAGTTACTAGCTGCACAGGCTGCTGATGGGCCACAACACACACTCATATTTTCGGTGCACGGCGAACCAGTGGTAAAATTATATGCAACCCGCCTGTGCTGTCAAGTACTAGAAGATGCCCCCCCCCCAAAAATCCTTCTTTTTGATAAGCTATACCTACCTAGCTTCCGTAATTGCTTTAATCACACTCTTTCGCCTCCAGATCTTTTATCGTTTTGTTGCTCTTCTCTGAAAGACTGTGGCCACCAAAGCTTTTGCACTGGGTTAATTTCATCTGTTAAATAACCTGAATTTCAAACGTGTCTGTGTTTGATAGTGAGCAGTGATCAGCTTTTGCATTTTTCACCTTCAAAATTAACTATAAGGAAGGTATAATTTATGGACCAAAACCGATAACAATAGTCCCCACTGAAATATAATCTTTCATGTGTCAGAAGGGGAAATATTACATTTATCAAGTCTAATGTAATGTGTATGTGATTGATTACCTTTTAATTGTATGTAAATATACTGTGCATTAAATCCAATTTAGATTTTGTTGCAGATACAATACCCATTTAATTACCCCAAGCCATGATGAAAGAATGGAGTTGCATAATGAGCAACAATTTTTTTTTAACAGTTAAATTCACTTCCAAATTAAAAAATAAATACAAGAGTCAAGGGCTATGTGTATTCACAAAAGGGTACATTCTTTGTACTGATGCACAGTGACAAACACAGTTCTCATACATGCGCAGCCTTCGGTTTTCAAGTCAGTGCTGCTCTCTGTATATACGTTGTGCCACTCAGCTGCCATAGACCATGAAATTCTTCTGAATTTTTGAGTTCAGATTAGGGGTGAAATCCTACCTGTTCGGACCAGTTTGAGCGAACCGCTAGGGATTATGGGCATCAGTTTGCCGAACCGATAGTAATTACTGCTCCTTGGCCCCACCTACGCCCGGCCGGTCACCGCTCACCTCTTCCAGCCACTTGATATTCCACAGAATTCAATGTTAAATGCAGCAGAGAGAATGCTAACTTTTCTCCCTCCATTCAGAACGGAGCTGCTGCAGCCTGTCCCTTTTAAGGTAGTCCCCTGGAGTGAGAGGGACAGGGGGGTAGAGCAGCTGGAATGGAGCCATTTTCGTGAAAGGCAGGAAAATGGGGAAGGGGATTTTCCTGCCTGTTGTCCATTCCTCAATCTCAGCACAGACTGAGGGAAGGATGGTAGGTAGGAATATTCCCCTCCCCGTTTTCCTGCCATTCGCGACAAGGAGTGGTTGGGAGGGGAGGGGCCGGTGAGGAGCCCCTCGATATGAGTGATGTCGAGTTGGCCATGCCCACCCAGTCACATGACCTCTCCCAATAAGCCACGCCCACAGAACCAGTAGGGATTTTTTTTTTTTAATTTCACCCCTGGTTCAGATGTGACAATCATCTTTGTTGCTCTTCTCTGCACTCTTTCTAAAGTCTCAACATCTTTTTTACATCGTGGCGACCAAAACTGGATGCAGTATTCTAAGTGTGGCCTTACCAAGGCATTATAAAGTGATAATATGCTGTTTAGGCCTCCTTGGTTTATATACACCACCTCTCATCCTTTTGTCTATGGAGATTCACATCATCCAAAGGTGCTTCCTTTGTTTTTCCTTGAAGACGTTTCACTTCTCATCCAAGAAACTTCTTCAGTTCTGACTGAATGCTGGGGAACGGAAGGATTTATATTCCTTGCAATCATCTGATTATAAGTGTTTTGAAGGTGGGTCATTAGCCGATCAACGAATTAACGACTCTCAGAGATTTAACAACCCATCTTCAAATGCTAACAACCAGCTAACTGGTTGTTAACATCCATGACTGCGAAGAATATAAATCCTTCCATTTCCCAGCATTCAGTCAGAACTAGGATGCTTCTTGGATGAGAAGTAAAATGTCTTCAAGTAAAACAAAGAAAATGCAGTTGCCGCTTCAAAAAGCACTTTTTGGGGGTCAATCTCCACGTTTCATTTCAGTTTAAAAATTTTCCGGATCTGACAAGGTGGGAATGAATTAAACAGGGATTAGCAAGAGTGCAAACCTGGAATTTAGATTCACCTATGCAGTAAATCTCTTAGATAGCTGAAGTGAACACTTCATATCCTGCCTCTACTATGCATATTGCAGTGTAGAGTAAGATGATAATATGTCATTACTCAGGTTTAAGGAAGGGAAGACTTTAAGAACTCAAGATATACACATGACTACTCTCTATATTATTTGGGCAGCTGCGCCACCCTTTCTTCTCTCTTCCTCCTCCTTCTTGTATTGTATATTTTGGACTAAAATTGTCACGGCAAGGAACTACCAATATATTCTTTGAAGAGCAATTGCTAAATGCTTCAGCAAATAAAAGGAAATAAATTCACTAGGGCACCACCTACTTTGAATGAAAATTGCAGGTTAGCCACATTGCATTCTTTTTTAAAAAAACATCTAACTGAGCCGGTTCCGGAACTAAAAGAGGCAAAGAAAGGAGGAAGATGAAAGGGCAAGCATGGAATTATGAAGAAATCAAACCTCCCTCTTTGTACAACAACACAGGAAAAGTGACGTGCAAAATGTAGAACTCGCTGTTCTTTGCCTCTGCAAAATTTCTTGAAGTGGAACGTCCTGTTGTGGCTCCGTTGCCTGAGCCTGGGCTATCGACAGATGCAGACTCTGAGAGTGAGGGAGAGGAGTTGGCAAGGCCTCCCTCCAGGACCCTCCTCTCTGGCAATGCCTCCGGAGGACACCGAAGGCCAAATGATAGGCTCAGAGCCAAGCACATCCCCGCAGCCACAGGTGGACAGTGACAAAGAAGATAAGTGCTGGCTGGACCCTCGGCAGAGGCGCAGGGAGAAGCGTGCGCAGCAGAGGGGAAGGCGTGCCAGAGATTAGCTGAGTCACTGGACCACACCCCACAGGGTATAAATGTGGGTGTGGTGGCCGGTTCAGTTTGTGACGAGCAAAAACTGGAAATAATCCATGATCTCTGCGTTACTGGACTTTGCCTGCTTTATCGGACTGCATTTGGATTAATCCTTGCATTGTTGAAACTCTGCCTGTTTTATCGGAATGCTTGCAGTCTAATCTTTGTTTTGTGTGAGTAAAGTCTGAATTGGCAGCTAGCCACTGGGTTGCTGCCAGCTTTATCTTCAAAGAGTTTTGTCGTGTGGCTTATTAACTCCGGGCCGTCTGTGTGGGGTGCGTGTGTGGTATGGGGACAGAACACATCCAACTCACAATTGACATGTTGAAGAATACCAGTAGCCATTCTGCTCATCGGTTTATGAATTTTGGCTTTATCACTGGAGGAGGAAAAGAGGCTCAGCTAGAAGGTGGGGTTAAGTGTGTTATCAGTTTGGAGTCATTACATTGTCACAAAATATCTAAGTCCAGCTCCCCCGTGAATTCTGTTGACTCTTATCTAGTGACAGTTTAGCATTGATCATCAACTAGATTCTTGTACTAGAGCAGAGGTCAGCAACCCACGGCTCTGGAGCTACATGTGGCACTTTCATCCCTCTGCTGTGGCTCCCTGTCGCTGGTCAGCGCCATAATTTTGAGAAGAGCTTCAGGTTAGGAGGGGGAAGCATGGCGTGCCAGGAGGAGACTCCATGGCAAGGGGCAGGTTTTCCAGTTGACTCCACAATTGATAGGTCTTTTGGTTAGGACAGGTAGAAGAAAAAGAATACCGCACTAGGAGGAGACTCTATGGTGGTGGAACCGGACTTCCTGTCAGCTCCAGAATTGAAGGGGGAGGCTTCCGGTTAGGACCTTTGTGGCTCTTTGAGGGTTTAAGGTTGCCGACCCCTGTACTAGAGGTAGCAATAATAAACTCTTCTGTGCTTTGAACTCAACAAATGCACCTGGTTATATATTCCTGCCTGAGCAAGGGGTTGTACTAGAAGACCTCTAAGGTCCCTTCCAACTCTGTTATTCTGTCATTTGTACCTGACAAATCACTTTTATAGCAACCAATACTAGATTTATTACTTCTAGTAGTAAGTCTGCTCTCTAGCTCTACTGGAGTCGATACAATTACAGTTTTATCAACTCCAGTAATATTAGATGTTGAAACTCCCCTTACTTTAAGGTTCCCTAAAATCCCCAATATATCATCCAATGCTGAAGATGAATTGTAGAGACTCAACAGTCTAATAACTTGAATGCTCAGCAGCCAGGGGCAAAGAGAGAAATTGAATTCTAGCACATCTGGAAGGCAGAGCTGTATTAGAAGTTGAACTAACATCTGGCACATCCCTGGTTGTTTCTTTGTTTTGATAGTTTCCACCGATGCTTATGGAGGAAGTACAAATGCACAAATATGAGGGATGTGAAATCTAAGCAGATTTGTTTCCTACCTCTTGAATTTTTGAACAAATGAGTGGGGCAGTTATACTTGAAGAAGGAATATATCTTCTTGCCTAATTCAATCATGCAGATTTATCTTCTTTCAGGTTCCAGCTTATTAATAGCATGCTTGCATACAACACAAAGATTATGGAGGAAACCGTACTCCTCCCACTTCATCAAGAGAATCATATCCACAAAGAGATAGAACAATATTGATCTCAGATTATTCCCTCTATCCCGCAGACACATTCAATCTAGCAACGGAAGACGCTTATAATTGGAGGTGATCACTGCGTATCAGTGCTGAAAAGCCAGTTCACACGCTCTTTAAGACGCAGTACTAAAAAAACCCAGAAATCAGCCTTGATAGTTACTGTACTTTTCGGAGTATAACATGCCCCTTTTCCCCTGTAAAAGAGGGTGGAAACGTTGGTGTGTTATACACCGAATACAGCCATTTTTAGCCTCCCGAAGCCCCACCTCGCGCGTCCTGTTTTTGAGAAAAACGGGCCCATTTTTCACAAAAACAGGGCAGGCAGAGGGTTTGGGAGGCCTGCAGAGTGCTCCTGGAGCCCAGGGAGGGCAAAAACTTTTTTTTCCCCTTGCTTACCTCTTCGGAATCTTGGTGCATCTTATACACTAGTGCATTTTATAGTCCAAAAAATGTGGTATATAGCAGGGGTGTCGATTTCATTGAGGGCTGCATCAGGGTTATGTTTGACCTCGGGGGAGGGTGGGGGGCATGGCCAGGGTGGGAGTGATCAGGTCAACATCACTCATGTCAGGGGCCTGTGGCAGCCTGAGCGCTCTGCCAGCGAAAATGGGCTCCCGAGCTCCATTTTTGGCTGCGACAGCCTCCTGCAACCGTCTGTCAGTGAAAACGGAGCTCGGGAGGGCCGGTGCGCCCCCCCCCCGAGCTATATTTTCCCCTGGCAGAGGCACCGGAGTTTCCAAGGCAGTTCTGTGGGTCTACAGTAGATCAGGGGTGGGTTCTAAATTTTTTTACTACCGGTTCTGTGGGCGTGGCTTATTTTGTGGGTGTGGCTTGGAGGTCATGTGACTAGGTGGGCATGGCTAGCTGGTCAGAGTCATTTCTGGAAGGTCCTTGCACTTACGACCAGTCCTCGCACTTACGACCCGACTCATTTGTTTGCTTTTAACACTGATCAGCTGTAGGACGGCCCTTTGAAGCCCCGCGGCAAGAGTTTAAACAGTTTTTTTTCCCTCTGGTCATTAGCTGGGACTCAGGAGGCAGCAATAGATTGGGGGTGGGACCAAATAAAAGGTAAGAATAATGTGGGGGGGTGGGAGGGCGGGGGGGGAGAACCGGTTCGGTGACATCATATCGTCACCGCTACCGGCTCGGCTTAACCGGACCGAACCGGGACCGAACCGGGAGGAACCCATCACTGATGACAGGGAACTTCTATGATTCAGGGGGAATTTGGACCTGAGTCTTCCGAGGTCCTAGTCCAACAACTTCACCCAGGCATTCTCAAACTTTGTGATACTCTGACATCCTAAACTCTTAAGTTTAGGGTTAGGGTGGGACCAAATAAAAGGTAAGAATAAAGTGGGGGGGGTGGGGGGGTGAGAGGGCAGGGGGGGAGAACCAGTTCGGTGATGTCATATCATCACCGCTACCAGCTCGGCCGAACCGGACCGAACCTGGAGGAACCCACCACTGGTCTAGATCTAAGCACTCTTCACTGTTTCCAGGGTTGCCCTGTGGACCAGATCTAAGCACCCCATGGGTCAGATCCGGCCTCCAGGCCTTGAGTTTGACACCCCTGTTTTATACTATTCAAGAAAAAAATATTGTTGTATAATTATATAGAATCCAAATTAAAAAATAATAATAATTTAGTTGACAGGACCATCAGGAAATAAGATATAGAGCCAAGGTGGTGCAGTGGTTAGAGTGCAGTACTGCAGGCTACTTCAACGGACTGCTAGCTGCAGTTCGGCAGTTCAGATCTCACCAGCTCAAGGTTGACTCAGCCTTCCATCTTTCCAAGGTGGGTAAAATAAGGACCCAGATTGTTGGGGGAAAGATGCCGACTCTGTAAACCACTTAGAGAAGGCTGTAAAAGCACGATGAAGCAATATATAAGTCTAAGTGCTATTGCCATTTGCACTAACTGCTCAAAACTGCATTCCATTATACGAATAAGCAAGGATGCCAATGTACTGCAACAAAATAAATAATAAATTTCAGACTGCTTACTTAGTTTATTTTCTTTGTAGAAATCCCATAATAATGCACGTAAGAAAACAGTCCTCCCTCTGAGCTCTCATCTGGAGGCCCAAATGTACAAAGGAGCCCATTTCTTCTTCATACCAAATGCTGATTGTTTTTATAGTTTTCTTGACTGCTGTGTTTTATGTCATCTATGTATGGGTTTTGTTTTTTTTGTCATTTTCAATTCTGTTAGCTGCCCAGAGATATGTATTTGAGAGGGATTGCCATCTAAATCAATCAATCCCTCAATCAATCAATGGTGCTTTCCCAGTCTCCATGATGTCATAATGATGGCTAATCTTTTTGTCGTTGTGTGCTGAAAGTGCATGTGCACCGGCACCCATAATGCAATGTGTGTACGATGCCCCCTGAACATCCCACCCTGTGCATGCACGCATGACCCCCCCCCACTCTCCCACACGCACACCCCGTGCATATATGTGTTGTGGCTCCGTTGCCTGAGCCTGGCCTATCGACAGATGCAGACTCTGAGAGTGAGGAACAGGAGCTGGCAAGGCCTCCCTCTCCAGGGCCCTCCTCTCTAGCAATGCCTCCGGAGGACACCGAAGACCAAAAGATAGGCTCAGAGCCAAGCACGTCCCCACAGCCACAGGTGGACAGTGATGAAGGAGAAAAGTGCTGGCTGGACCCTCGCCAGAGGCGCAGGGAGAAGCGTGATGGGGAAGGCGTGCCAGAGATTAGCTGAGTCACTGGACCATACCCCACAGGGTATAAATGTGGGTGTGGTGGCCGGTTCAGTTTGTGACGAGCAAAAACTGGAAATACTCCATGATCTCTGCGTTACTGGACTTTGCCTGCTTTATCGGACTGCATTATTGTTGAAAACTCTGCCTGTTTTATCGGAATGCTGGCAGGCTAATCTTTGTTTTGAGTGAGTAAAGTCTGAATTGGCAGCTAGCCACTGGGTTGCTGCCAGCTTTATTTTCAAAGAATTTTGTTGTGTGGCTTATTAACTCTGGGCCGTCTGTGGGGGTGCGTGCGTGGAACGGGGACAGAACAATATGTGTGACCCCACCATGCCCCATTTTGGGCCTAGCAGGCCTCCCTGCAGCTTCCTGGGAGCAAAAACAGGCCATGGGGGGGGGAGCCACATACCCCCATTCTCCCCCAGACCTCCCACACACACATGTGCATGCGTCTCCCGCATGTGCCCCTCCCCTCCCGTGCATACGCAGCAGAGACTCGAAAATCAGTTGGCCAGCAGGAAGCACGCACGCATGCACAGTGGAGCTGAACTGGGGCGATGGCTTGTGTGCCACAGTGCGGGCTCTGTGTGCCACCTGTGGCACGCATACCATAGGTTTGCCATCACGGACCTATGCTAACTGTTCTGTTCTGAGAACAAGGTATGAGAATGGAGGCAAGGGGAGGCAATTATAACGTTTTATTGAACACAACTATTAACAATAGACTCGCTCGGTGCTGAGGACCTCAGAGAGCGGAGCGGCTTCTAAGGCACTGACAGCTCTTATATATGCAGAGCTGTCAGCGGCTACGCCAGTCAGAACGCTCCCATTTCCCTCCGGTTGGTAGCTGTCGTTCTGGCCAATCGGCTGCTCCGTTTTTGTCACGTGCGCTGCGTTGGGACGCAACACTAACAAATCAAAAACTATATTTATTATCAATTAATTTATATACATTTGTTATGGTCAACTCCTCTGGTAGGTTGGAGAAAAGTATGTGATATTCCTTAGACAGAATGGGACAACTCGCCATGGAAGAATTCAACAATGTAATTATTTAAAATAATTTTTAAAAATATTTTAATTTTTGTCATTCACATGTTAGTTTATCCCTCTTTTGGTATCCTGATTCTATTCCACCATTTCTTTGATATTAGTATAACTTTTGTCCTGTTGTGAGTCGCCCATGGCAAAAGAGCCTTGGTAGTACAGTGGTCTAAGGCACCCTGTTATTAAACTGGTTATTAAGACAGCTGCCTGCAATTACTGCAGGTTCGGATCTCGCCAAGGCTCAAGGTTGACTCAGCCTTCCATCCTTTCTAAGGTAGGTAAATTGAGGACCCAGATTGTGGGGGCAATAAGCTGACTTTGTATAAATAAACAAAAGGATGAAGGCTATTGCTGAGCGCATTGTAAGCCGCCCTGAGTCTCCGGAGAAGGGCGGCATATAAATCAAATTTTAAAAAAAAAATTATCCCAAAGCAATTTGGCTGCGGTACGTTTACTGTGGCCAGTTGGTCATGTCAAATTGTCCTAGACCAAGGTCTGCAACCTTAAACAGTCAAAGAGCCATTTGGATCCGTTTCCCACAGAAAAGAAAACACCGGGAGCCACAAAACTCTTCCCGTGCCTGACTATTTCCTGAGCAGCCACAAAATTAGCATATGTAGTTGTATTAAATGTTCTCTTTTCTTCTGAAACTTTTCTTTTCTTGGATTTATCCATGGTTGGCCTACTGGGGGTCGAAAAGCTTAATAAATTGCGCATCAGTGGGTTTCACACATTGGCAGTTGTGATGCATATTTTGAGCAACTGGGAGCTGCAGCAGAGGGATGAAAGAGCCACATGCGGCTCCAGAGCCGCAGGTTGCTGACCCCTGTCCTAGACCCTCCTGAGAAGGGAAAGAGAGATATTCTATGAGACAAAATAACTGGGCACATCCTTAGTATTCTTTTTTCCCCCTTTTAATCTTCTCTGTACTATTCTTCAGGCTGCATTCTCTTTTACTTTTCTGTGCTTTTATTTATTTATTGATTGAATTTGTATACCGCCCTTCTCCCAAAAGGGACTCAGGGTGGTGGACAGCCAAAATTAAAATACATACAATACAAAAGTTAAGATAGCTAAAATAAATTAAATCAATCGGCCTCCCAATTTAAAACCCCAAGTCTATAAAATTTAAAAATTCCCATTAAAAAACCATTTAGGCTAGGCCAATTTGCTGGAATAAATAAGTCTTCAGGGCCTTACGGAAAGTACAGAGATTAAGCAAAAGATTCACCAATGGGTCATGAACAGGAACATGTCAGCATATACTGCGTGTGACATTCCTACACCATATTATTCAAGAGAAAAACAAGTTGATTTGTTTTGCTATTTTTTTATTTTTTTATTCTAGTATGATTTATTTATTACCTGGGAACTGGGAGAAAAATCAGCGTTTTACTTTAGCTGAGAAAAATAGAAAAGGTGATTGAGAAGGACCAAAATGGGCAGGAAATGTAAGTAGCGGACAAAAAGGCATAGAATCTTTTGAAATTTATTCATAACCTCATCCTCTAATGTTCTGACACAGAGATCTACGTACCTTACACTACCATTTGCAATATATTAATGTTTCTAACAGACTGGTTGGTCAGATTGACCAATCCAGGTGGAAACCTCTCTTCCAAAATCAGAGTTGCTTAAACCAGGGGTGTCAAACTGGATTTCATTGAGGGCCGCATCAGGGTTGTGTTTGACTTTGGGGACGGGGGGGCGGGGGGGCATGACCAAGGTGGGTGTGACCAGGTGGACGTCACTCATGTTGGGGCGCCTGTGGTTGCCCGAGTACTCTGCCAGTGAAAACAGGCTCCCGAGCTGTGATGGCTTCCTGCAACCTTTGGCCAGCATAAACGGAGCTCAGGAGGGCCGCCCGTGGCTCTCACAAGCTCCGTTTTCAGCTGCAAAGATGTCCTGCAACCCTCATGAGGCCCTTGTGAGCTCCGTTTTTGCTGGCAGAGGCACCACGGAACAGTCCTTTACTGTTTCCACGACGGCCCTGTGGGCCAGATCTGTTGTGGCCCCGCCCTCTGAGCCTGTCCCATCGGAGGAAGAAAGCTCCGAGCATGAGGAAGAGGAGTCAGCCAGGCCTCCCTCTCCAGGCCCCTCCCCTCTGGCACTGTCTCAGGAGCCGGCCGAGGGAGAGGAGATTAGCCGGGAAACAGGTGTCTTGGATGAGAGTGAAGGAGAGACGTCATTCCTGGACGCACGCCACCGAAGGCATGATAAACGATTGCAGCAGCTCAGGAGGCGTGCTAGGGATTAGAACTGAGTCACTGGACCACACCCCAGAGACTATATAATAGAGGGTGGTGGCCAGTGATCCCTGTGACGAACAAAAATAAACCTTGGATAGTCACTAGAGCATCGTCCGAAACTGCTGAGAGGAATATTAATTCTGTTGGACTCTTGTACGCTGAGTATATTATCTTTCTGTTTTCTGTGGAAATAAAAGCACTTGGCAGACGGTGTGTATATCACTGCCAAGTTGGAGATAAAGACCTGGGTGTGTGCCAAGTGCTTCCTTAACCCTCGGCTGGCTGTGTTTGTGTGTGTGTGTGGACGGGGACAGATCAAGATCTAAGCACCCCATGAGCCGGATCCAGGCCCAGTCCTTGAGTCTGACACCCCTGACTTAAACTCTCTGAAGTAAAAATGCTTCAGCTAAAGATCAAACATGTTACCCATTGATTAAACTCAATAGTTTGCAGAACTGGCTCTTGTAGAGAGCTGCATTCAAGACAAAGCTATGGATGTGAAAAACTTAAAAGTTTCCTTGAACTAAATCTTGATAGATATTTTTAATATATATATATGGACTAGGGTTGCCAGGTCTGCTTCCGAAAAATAGCGGACAAGCAGGGGGGGGAAGTTAAGTAGTAAAAAAATAAAAAAAAAATTTACAATTAAATTATATATTTTCTTACAAACATTTTAACACGTATTAAAATAATCACTTCAAAACTTTACTTAAAATTCAAAACATCAAATACATTATAATAATATGTACGACGCCATTTTAGGTCAGTCGACACAAGCTACAATACATTTTAAAAATGTGAACTGTACATAATTTTATAATATATTTTTATTTTAATCTCATCATTAATTTTTTCGGAGAATCGAGTTCAATGGATATTCGATCTTTGTCTCATTCTAACTTATGAAAAAAAAGACAACACACGATTCTCCTATCCTTATTCTCTTAGACTGTACAGCTTTAGATTACGTACCATTTCATCATAAAGCTTTTGAATAAAAAAAATGTCCACTATTTTGTGAAAAAAAAATAGTGAACATAATGTGAAAAAAGCGGACTGTCCGCTCAAATAGTGGACACCTGGCAAGCCTAATATGGATCCAAATGTGTCCCATATAACAATGGTGGATAAGATTAAGAAAGTGTTAATTGATGCAGGCACCAATCAACCAAACAAACTTTATTCATTTATTATTACAGACCAGCAGAAAAGTTAAACATTAAAATAAAACAGAAGTGAACAGAACAGGACAAGGCATACCCTGTTTCCCCCAAAATAAGACATCCCCTGATAATAAGCCCAATTCAGCTTTTGAGTGCATGGCAATAAGGCCAAGCGCTTATTTCAGGGTTCCAAAAAATATAAGACAGGGTCTTATTTTTGGAAAAAACACGGTAGTAAAAATATTACAACTGATGGTGAATTCATCAGTGGGTGACAATGGTCTGCCTAGTTTTACAAGACAGTCTAGCAAAACTTAGCTACGGTCAAAGAAACCGTATCGTATCGATCTGATAATAATAGTTGTTCATAAAAGAGATTGCAATTTCGAGGGTATTTAATCAAGTAAGACATAAATATTTCAGGTAAATAATTTAATATCATCTAAATGAAATATAAATATTGCATTTGTTAAATTAAATATGTATTAAGCACCTCATTATTTCATCAATTTGTCTTATTAATAAATAAGGATCAACTTTTTTTCAGACATTTGATGACATCCGAGATTGTTTAGAGGTATTTCATGAATACTGGAGGAATAAAGTAAAACATTTGTAAGCATTTAAGCCTTTTCAACGTTTGACTCCCTTCAGGTTAATTTTAGACACTTATAGTTCCAGCCGGAAACCATTGTCTAAGAATAATTTATTGTTAATTATGATAAGCAGAGAAAATAAAAACTTAACACTTTTCTCAAACTGTTGGAATTTATGGAAGGAAAACAGTAGCATTATCTGAAATGGTAATAGATGTATATTACACGCTAGTTTTGGGGTTATCCAAAGATGATAATTTAAACCATCAAAAAGAGAAGCTATGACATTGATGTAATGAGGGGTCCTTGCTGCTCTCTAAGCTTGGTTGATTTCTTGCAGATGTTTCATTACCAAACTAGGTAAGCTCCTGGGGGTTCGTCAGGGTTCGGGCGATCTGTAGCCAAGGATTGCCAGAGTTCGGTGAACCCCCAAATGCCACCCCAGGCTGGCCATGCCCACCCCTCCCTGCCCCTCCCAGGAGTCTCCACATGGCCTGTTCACAATCCCAGGTAAGTGCAGGGGCTGCGTGGAGGGTCTGAGAGGGCAAAAAACGGGCCTATCGAAGGTTCCGAAAGTCCGGAAACGGGTCTGTTTCCAGCCTCCGGAAGGCCTCTGGACCCTGAGGGGAAGCAGTTTTCGCCCTCCCAGAGGCTCGAGGAAAGCCTCCGGAGCCTGGGGAGGGCGAAAAGCGAACTCCCCCTGCAGTGGTGTAGGTGGCCGGCCACGCCTACCATGGCCACGCCCACCCAGCAGTGGGGCAATGAACCCGTTGGGTAAGGTCATCAGTTGATAACACAGTGATGATGTTACCTAGGTTGGGAATGAAATGTCTCCAAAGGAAACAACCAAGCTCAGAGATCACCAAGGCCCCCTCATTTCAATCCCGACTCTCCTCCATTGGTATAATAGTTAAATTAGCAACAGCATCAAACTGTAAGCCTGCTTAATCTTGTTTTTAAAATTGTTTTTGCTAAGTGACCCACAGATTGACAGACGGCGAGATCTTTTCAGACAACCAGCCAATCAAAAGAAGTAGACCAGAAAAGTATCAAAATCAAAAGTAGGCCAGGAAATATTGGCACAAGATAAGAAAATGATTGGAAGAGATAACTGAACAAAAAAATCGAATTGAAGCCAGAATTATTTCTTTTTGGCATTTTAGATTGGAAAATGGGTAAAAAAAAAATTCAATACATAATATTACACATATTAACGGCAAGCAGAATTGTTTTTGCGCAGAATTTGAAACAGGCGAGCATTCCTTCAGAACCAATGATAATAAGAAAGATATGAGTGTGCAGAGATGGATAGGCTGTCTATGGAATTGAAAGAGAGAGAAGAATCTGAGTATTATCAAATTTGAAGTAGATGATATACCTGCCTTGAGAATAAGAGTAAAATTAATGCATAAGATGTATAAAGTATAATGTATAATATATAAGAACTATATCATATTGATGATAATATGACGGTAGATGTTATTATAATTTAAACGATGGTATAATATTGGAGAGTGAACCATAGAAATAGAATTTATGTAAATATGAATGTTTATGGATGATATTGATACTGATATGGAAATGCTGTAATGAGTGTAAATTTTTTGTGTTTTAAATGTTGGGAAAATTTAATAAATGTATTTTGAAAAAAGAAGAAGTAGTTATTGGTCAGCTGAGGTGTTCGATCATTGTTGCCATAATTTATCACATATTAAATCAAAAGAAAAATTGGCAATTATTGAATAGGTGATAACGTTAAAACCTGGTCTAAGGACGAATGACTTGAGTCAACATTTTCTTTTCTTTTTCTTTTTCTTTCTTTTTTTTTTTTTTTGGTTTTAAAAAACAAACTTTATTAAATTTAAAAAGATAAAATTATGTAAAACATTCACAACCTTAAAATACAATCAACAATACTAATCACAACAAACAAAGTATATGTGATATATATAAGTACAGGTAACTTATTTCCTGACTTATTTCCTTTTTTATCTTAATGACGGTGACTTATTTCCTTTTTTATCTTAATGACGGTGAATTATTTCCTTTTTTATCTTAATGACGGTGTATAATTATTACTTTTAATTTCTTACTAAATTTTAACTTTACCTTCTTTTCCATTGGTTTATCCACTCATACCAACTATCCCATACCTTAAAATACTGTGAGTCTTCCTTGTCTTTCAATTTCAACGTTAGTCTATCCATTTCTGCACATGTATAGATTTTTTGAATTATTTGCTGCTCTGTTGGCAATTGATCTGTTTTCCAGATTTGTGCTAGGGCTAACCTAGCCGCCGTGATTATATGTAATGTTAGATATTTTTTTTTCTTTTCTAATGTTTTGTTTAAGCATTCCTAACAAAAAGATTTCTGGTTTTAGCTCAATATCTTTCAGCAGTTATTTCTGATATCCAAATTTTTATTTTTGTCCAATATTTCTTAATTTTTGGGCAAAGCCACCAGACATGAAAGAAGGTTCCCTGTGCATGTTTGCATTTCCAACGCGTTGGATTAAGATTTGCATACATCTTCGCCAATCTCACAGGGGCTAGATACCATCTATATCACATCTTGTAATGGTTCTCCTTATATGCTACTGATTTTGTTATTCTATAGTTGGTTTCCCATACCCTTTCCCATTCTTCCAATTGTATATTTTTACCAATATTCCTTGCCCAGGCTATCATTTGTCCTTTAACTAGATTTTCTGCCAGGTCGAATTCTAATAAATATTTGTAAATCTTTGAAATCTGTCAACATTTTCTATATCATCTGCTGACACTGTGATATAGGCTTTAATGGCTTAATCAATTTGAAGGAAGTGTCCTTCCAATTTTAGACTGCAATAAAAAAAATGCAATTTCCCAGTCCTTCGGAATTTTGAGTTTAATGATTTATGAATTTTTAAAAAAAAACTCCCTAGCTAGTCCTAGTTAGTGATTAAGATTATTTTTAATTACTTCAGGGTTTTTTTAGCGGTGGCATCTACTGATGGAGCTCCCTTGCCTGTGATTCGCACGAGTATCATTTCAGAATCATGTGAAACATTTCTAGTTTTTCAGGACTTTTTAAAAATAGACTCCTAGTTGTATTTTCATTTATATCAAACGACTATTTTGCTGCTGCCTAATCTCTAGGTTGTTTTCATTTTCCATTTGAAATTATGGTATCTTTTTTTGTTTAAATTGTACCCTTTGGGTGTCTTATTATAAGCAAATCTATAAAGCTTCAGCAATTGGACAGTTTAAATAACAACAGAAAAAGAAGGAGGAGGAGGAGGAGGAGGAGGAGGAGGAGGAGGAGGAGGAGGAGGAAGAAGAAGAAGAAGAGGAGGAGGAGGAAGAGGAGGAGGAGGAGGAGGAGGAGGAGGAGGAGGAGGAGGAGGAGGAGGAGGAGGAGGAAGAAGAAGAAGAAGAAGAAGAAGAGGAGAAGGAAGAGGAGGAGGAGGAGGAGGAGGAGGAGGAGGAGGAGGAGGAGGAGGAGGAGGAGGAGAAGAAGAAGAAGAAGAAGAAGAAGAAGAAGAAGAAGAAGAAGAAGAAGAAGAAGAAGAAGAAGAAGAAGAAGAAGAAGAAGAAGAAGAAGAAGAAGAAGAAGAAGAAGAAGATGATGATGATGATGATACTTGGTTGATACCTAAGATGCTGGCAGCAACCCATATCAACTCTCAGCTCCAGGCAATAATATTTTGATACATTTTTAAATGTTCAGTTGACTGAGTTTCATGTTTAATGAATAAAAGTTTATAATAATAATAGTATAACTACATACCCAAAATCTGGTTTATTTTAAATTCTGATGCTTTATTATTTTTTTCCTTAAGTAATTACTTAAGTAATTGTCATCCCAGAAATGCTGATTTCCACATAGTTGAGGACTGTAATTTCATTTGAAGAGGCAGGTGATTGATTAACACCACATAACAACTTTGTAATTAATTACCATCTCTTGACCACTATCTATACAAAAATATAGGAGTCAAATGAAACCCAGAGGGTCAATAAATATTAGAGTATATACTTATTTCTATCATGTTTTTTTCCTATTATCACATTAGAATAATGTGAAAAAACAGTTACTACCAACCTGCCTTCCATTGAGGACCTATATACTGCAAGAGTCAAAAAGAGGGCTGTGAAAATATCTACAGACCCCTCGCATCCTGGACATAAATTAAATCAACTCCTACCCTCAAAAGGACACTATAGAGCACTGCACACCAGAACAACTAGACACAAGAACAGTTTTTTCCCGAACACCATCACCCTGTTAAACAAATAATTCCCTCAACACTGTCAAACTATTTACTAAGTCTGCACTACTATTAATCTTCTCATCGTTCCTATCACCCATCTCCTCCCACTTACGACTGTATGACTGTAACTTTGTTGCTTGTATCCTTACGATTTATATAGATATGGTTTCCTGATTGCTTACTTGTACCCTATGACTATCATTAAGTGTTGTACCTTATGATTTTTGATGAACGTATCTTTTCTTTTATGTACACTGAGAGCGTACGCACCAAGACAAATTCCTTGTGTGTCCAATCACACTTGGCCAATAAAGAATTCTATTCTATTCTATTCTATTCTATTCTATTCTATTCTATTCTATTCTATTCTATTCTATTCTATTCTATTCTATTCTATCTTCCTAATAATATTAGGAAGAAAACAACATACACCACAGTTTATAAGAATACATAAATGGTTAGATTCAATGTCACAGGAATGTTGACGCAATGTTTAAATTGCAAACTCATTTTGTCTTTTTTTCTGTTCATCGGTAAGAAAACTCAGTTTATGCCTGACTGCAATACATACTGTTTTGTTTTCACTGGCCAATCAAACATTCCATTTAAATTTTTTAGATTAACTTTTCAAAGTGCACTTTCTAAGGAGACCTCTGTGAATTCTGAGCCACTAGGCAACAGAGGTGCACAAAGATTTTTGTATAAATTATGAACATTCAACATCTGGAAAAAAAAAGATTATTTTTTTTCCCACATTTTGTAGGGTTGGTTGGTTTCAAATCTGCATTTTTTTTTTTATTCTCACTGAATAGTCACGAAGGGGGCCACAATTCTATTTGTTGTTTCTGGTGGTACCAACATATTTCAGTTGTTAGCAACACAGTTAACAGCAAAAACTAAGTAGAGTAACAGTTTAAATAAATTAAAATGAGATACAAATGTCAATGACCAAGATATTCAAAGATCCCAAACTAAAATCTTAACTGTTAACATTAAGTAGAAACAATTAGGACTGTTGGAAGAAATATTCAGGTCCAGTTTCAAGCTGGGAAAAAGGCAGTGGAGACAAAATGGAGGCTAGGGGCCAGAAGTGGAATTCAGCCAGTTTAGACCGGTTCGTGGGAACCGGTAGCACCAACAATCAGTTGGCCCTGCCCACCCACCCCTGCTCTATCCTGTCCTTTATTTCCTGCTTTGTAGCTCATCTCAATCACGTGGCAAAGCTGATTTCCCCCACCCCTCACTTTTCTACTTACCTTTGCTGACTTGGAAGGTAAGCAGCTGAGCTTATAAATGCTCCATTTTCAGCGCTGCAGGCAAGCGCCTTAGGCTCTTGCGTGTGCAAAGCACACGCTCACCAAACCGGTTGTTAAACCAGCAGCATTCCACCACTGCTGGAGGTTGAGGGTCCATTTATTGATGAAGCAGAACCATCAAGCATGTGTGATTCTGAGCAGCTGACCACATAGTGTTGAGAGGGGGGGTTATAACTTCTCTTGGGCTTTGCACTTGAGTGTTGTGGCTCCGACCCCCGAGGCTGACTTATCGGAGGAAGAAGGCTCCAAACATGAAGGAGAGGAGTTGGCCAGGCCTCCCTCTCCAGGACCCTCCTCTCTGGCAATGCCTCAGGTGTCTCCCGTAGGAGAAGAGATTGGCCAGGACCCAGGTACCTCCTCACAGTCGGACAGTGAAGGGGATAAGTCTTGGCTGGATCCACACCAGCGTCGGAGAGACAAGCGCACACAACAGAAAAGGAGGCGTGCCAGAGATTAAGCTGAGTCACTGGACCACACCCCACAGGGGATATAAGGGGGTGAGGTGGCCATTCAGACTCTGTGACGGACAAAACTAACTACTATCGAGTCACATTGCATCTTTGGAAACAACATTATCTGTCTTGGATTTAATTATGGACTGGACTTGACAATTCTTGAACTGTGTGTATCTTGTTTATGAGTAAAGTTCTTGGCAAGCAGCTACTGGGTTGCTGCCAATCCTCTTATCGAAAGAATTGGTTGTCTGCCAGTTTATTTAACCCCCGGCTGTCTGTTTGTGTGCGTGTGTGAGACGGGGACAGAACATTGAGCTTCCTGTTCCTGTGCAAGAACATGCATTCTATTGGCTGTTGTCAGACTCCCATGGGGCCCTGTAAGGGTTATGTAGCGGTCATAGCTGGCTCTATAGGCAAAGTACAAATCCTAGGTGTTTGTCTGAGCTACGTTGAAGTTTCTGAAGGTGATGCAATGAAGAAGCTTGTGTTTTGAAAGGGTGTTGGGCAATTCCTATTATGGCTTAATGGCTTTGTCCTGGTTTGGATCTTGAGTGAGGGGCTAATCCTACCATTCTGCTTTTGCTGCAGGGAGTAATGGATTACCAAATCTGCATTTCTAAAAGCTGCCCCAGCTCAGTATCTGCTTGGGGGCAGGGAGCTGGGGCTCAGAGTTTCTGTCTCCCTTAAGACTTTTTATTTTTCTTTTAGGGGAAATATTTTACCCTGCCTTTCTTCAAAATATTTCATTCTTCTAGGAGGAGCGTGTGGCTTCCCACAGGACATTAAACGATCTTGTGAAATGCTCTTTTAAACAATTGTCTTTTACCAGTTGGGATTATGCAGGGCAAAATTATGGGGGGTTTTCTTTACATTCCTATATAAATTTGACTCAAATCTTTTTATTTAATCAAAGAAATATAAGATATGCAGCCACAGCTGTACCTTTAAAAAGCTGTTGATTTGCATGTGATAATTTATGTCTTAATATTTTTTTTCTTTGCTCTTTATGTACATATTTACATATTTTCCTATTGTAAATTATGCCTCTTACATGTTTACACTTTTTTTTCCTCTAAATATACTACACATTTTCAAATGTCTAACACGTATATAAGAAAACGTCTAATTTTAAAAGCCATGGGTTGCTCATATTTAAAGACTGGATAAACAGAACTGTTGCTTTTAAGAACTGCTAACAATGAGCAATGACAAATTTCTCTAAACAGAAAGAGAACAAAATGAAAATTAAGCTATTTATTGCCATGCAATAGGAGTTCCTCTATAATCCATTGGCAATGTTGTAGCTGGGATGAGGATAAAATTAGGTTTTAAGAAACTCTTTGAATACCAACATGGTATATAAAAATATACGTGCTATATAAAATTTTTGGGGAGATTCTCAGTCATCCAGGTTTCTTTTTTTTTTTTTTTTTTTTTTGCAAAAAGTTTTTTTTTTTTTAATTTTTTTTTCAAACATACAAATTACATCTTTTCGGAACAGAGCTTTGATCCGGTCATCAATTTGTTCAATTTTTTGTCATCTTTAACAAAATTTTATATATTCTATTTTGCCATAACACTTATTTCTTAATCTTAAATCACATATTTCAACTAATGCCATCTTAGAAACAGTTTACTCATATTTACTTAATCAATATAATTACCCTTCTATTAACCCCCCTTAAATCTTAATTCAATTAATACCTCATAATACATGGCCACACCCACCCACCCAGTCATTAGGGCAGAGAACCAGTTGTTAAATTATTTGAATCCCACCACTGTAATGTGTGTGTGTGTGTGTGTGTGTGTGTGTGTGTGTGTGTGTGTGTATGTGAAGGCTCCCCGTGGGGGAGCGCACGCGTGCTAAGCATGTACATGCCTCTTCTGCACATGCACAGAAACTTCTGCACATGCACAGATGGTTAAAAAAAGGGGACATTTTTTGTCTTCGTCTCCAGCTGCTGAATCATCTTCGTTGCTTTTCTCTGCGTTCTTTCCAGAGTCTCAACATCTTCTTTATTTTGCAGTGACTGTTTAATTCGCTGGCAGTTTTCATTAAAGACTAATTACTGCCATACCCGCTTTCCACAAAACAGAAATAGAAATGCAGTTGATTTTATTATGCACCACCCCAGAGGTGGTAATTCAGCTAGTTCGGACCAGTTCAGGCAAACCGGTAGTGACGACCTGCAGGTGGGCCCACCTACCTGCCTCGGCGCAATCCTGTCCTATATCGCTGTGTTTTTGACGCTGCAAGCATGCATGCATGGATGGTGTGCGTGAGCGAATTGCTGTGTTGTTTGACATCGCACGCATGTGCGGACGGTACGCGCGAGCAAATTGCCGTGTTGTTTGATGTCGCACACATGCGGGGATGGTGCAAGTGAGCGAATTGCCATGTTGTTTGATGTCGCATGCATGTGAGAAGGCGCGTCCGTGCATTTCCGGTGCTACAGTATGGGAAGTCCATCTCCCTACCACCCCGCTCCAAAACAAAGTTTTTGGGGTCCTCTAAAAAATTTCATTCTCATTCATGACTCAACACAATATGGAAGGTAGGATTTCATTTCAAATGCACTTTTGTTGATGGGCACCCTGGAGGCTCATGAGGGCATGAAGGACTTTGCCTTTCATTCTATTTCTCTTCTGACAACACTTGTGAATCTTAAACGCTAGACAGGGGTGGGTTCTACTTACCTTTACTACCGGTTCGCAACGGGGCCGCGCGCATGCGCAGAAGCATTTTCATGACGTCAGGGTCAGTGGGCGGGGCCTTCTGCCGGTTTTACTACCAGTTGTATAGAACCGGTGCGAACCGAGGGCAACCCACCACTGGTGCTAGATATTGAATTTTTGTCTTAGGTCAAGTGTTTGATGCCTTTGTTTATTTATTTATTTATTTATTATTCGAATTTCTATACCACCCTTCTCCTTTCGGACTCAGGGTGGTGAACAGCCAAAATAAAAACATTTATACATAAAGTACAGTGAATTAAACAGCGAATACATAAAGTTTGTTAAGAGAAAACGAGACAGTCTATGGATCCGTCTTATATAAAGTTTGCCTAAGTGTTGAGAATCTGTTGTTTGCTATGTCTGGTCACACTGAATGAACAAGCACCAAGTTAGCATCCTTCAAAAGTTAAGAATCATCTACTATCTTAATCTTTAGATGTCACTTTCTCCAAGAACCCTTTTGACAGAGAAGTGTTAAACTTCTCCTAATTATTTCTCTTCTGCCATCCAAGGGAAAGAGTGATAATGAAGTATCTCTTTATAATTCCCTTGAGCTTACTTCTGACTCTCTCTCTCTTTTTCTCTTGAACAACTGATACCAAGCATTCTAGTTGCACTAATGATAATGAAAAGCCTAATTAGAGCAGCCCGGAAGAGTGAATTCTTAGGAGGGGGGAAAAAAGTCACAAAACTACAATAGTTGCACTTTGTCATTTTCCACATTAGGAAATGAAAAATATGAGTTTCTTACCACTCGTGAAGAAAGTTCTTAGACTATTCATGACCATGGAGGGGAACAGAGAGACAAAATGGCCGCTGGTGTTAATTTGCTCATGGAAAGGATGTCAATGCTGGAAGATACAATCCGTGACCAGATACTCCAACTCTGCCCCTCATAGAGAAGGATTCCAGATTGTGAAAATGTATTGTCTTGAGGAGAAAGGTATCTTTGCATGTCAGAATCACACACACACATACACACAAAAAAGAATATTCTGAACTCTCCTGCATAATCCAAAATTTTGAAAAAAATACAAGGCAAAAAAGCTCCTTAACTGGAATTGAAATAGGACTATTTGAATTAGTGAAACAGGGAAATAATCCTGAGATGGCCCATTTTTAACCTATATTTACTTTTCCACATAACCACTGTTGGAAGAAATGTCCATCCCAAGTGGGGAGAAAGACACTGGATTCATGGAAGTTGCTTGGAAAGAAGGTTTTTAATGGTGGACCGGACCACATGGTTTGAAGATCTTGGGTGAAGAAAAAGGGGCAGAGATGCTGAGAGTGCCTGGGTTTTATACCCTCTTGTTGGGCTTTGAATTTGAGCTTGTATTCTGATTGGTTGTCAGACTCCCATGGGGCCATGCAGGAGTAACTTTGTAGGTTGTCTTTTGAGTCCTAGGCTTGGTTGAGCCTTGCTGGGTGATGTAAATTCCCCAGGTGCTATGTGGTGAGTTCTGTTGCTAGATGGGTAGAGGGCTAATCCTACCTTTGTTGGATCTTGGGTGAGGGCATTTGCCTATGAATAGAGCTGGCTATCTCTTTATCTCTTAAGTGCTGACATCTGCTGTGGGCTATTGAGGAGTGTGGGAGTTATTAAGTGAGTCTGCTTCCTGCCTTAAAAAACATGTTTCTCCATTTCTCATCCAGGGAAATTTTTAATATTTCCTAGAATAGGAATAGGAGAGGGGTGGGTGCAGATGTGGGTTTCAGCAGGTTCTGACCATTTCTGGAGAACCGGTAGCAGAAATTTTAAGTAGTTTGGAGAACCAGTAGCTGGCCCCACCCCCATCTATTTTTTGCCTCCAAAATCCCAGCTGATTGGGAGGAAATGGGGATTTTGCAGTAACCTTCCCCTGGATTGGGGAGGGAATGGAGATTTTACAGTATCCTTCCCCTGGAGTGGGATGGAAATGGAGATTTTACAGTATCCTTCCCCTGCCATGCCCACCAAGCCACACCACACCCACCAAGCCATGCCATGCCCACCAAGCCACACCACGCCCACAGAACCAGTAGTAAAAAAATTTGAAACCTACCACTGGGTATAGGATAAATTCCTACACCACCATAATCTGCTACGAATTTCTTCCAATGATCAAAAAAAAAATTTAAAGCCATCATAAAAGAACCGCAAACTTCAATCAGCCCTTACCACCTTATCATTTGATTTATACAAATGCCCTAAATCAAAATTTAAGGCGGGAAAAAGGCTTTTAGGGGGGGGAAACCCCATTAAAATTATCCTTATAAAAGGAAGACATTTGGAACATGAGAGTGCCAAAGGAGTTAATCAACAATCAACAGCACCTTCACTGGTGCAACTAGCAGTTTACATACACCAGATAACCTAGTGTGGGTTACAGAGGTACCACAGATCATGAAATGGTCCCTTGTTTACTGACAGTTTCCCTGGTTTGAGAGGCTGAGTAGCTGTTTTGTGGTGCTTGCAATGTGAGTTTGAGACCTGGAGTAGAGGGGGTACATCTTTCTGATAGGATAAACATGTGTAGGAAGTTAGCACCCACCCCTTTCCTAGAAGAATGAAATATTTTAGGAAATATTAAAAAGGCAGAATATTATGTTTCCCTGGATGAGAAATGGAGAAGGATGTTTTAAAGATGAAACAGCTCCCACTTTCTTGCCCCCTCCACCCTTTTGTCAATGGGCCAGAGGCAGAAACCCAATCCTTTGTCAAAGGACCATCATCTGCAACACAATAGGACCCATCTAGCAACAGAAACTCACCTCATGGCACCTGGGAAGATTACATCAGCCAGCAAGGCCAGCTAAGACCCCCCACCCCCTGGGAGTCTGACAACCAATCAGGATACTTTTTCGGGGGCCCAGGAAATTCAAAGACAGAGAGGGCATAAAACCAAGGGACTCATAGCATCTCTGCCCTTTTCTGTTCCGGAACTCAAGCCATGTGATCCTGTCCACCATTAAACCATCTTTCCAAGCAGCCTCCATGTTTCCAGTGTCTTTTTCCCCACTTGGAGCTGAACCCAGAAGGGTATTTCTTCTAACACATGGCAATGTTGATCAAGGGCATAAGAGGCTGAATCTTCAACGTTTCAACCTCGAAGCCCATGAGAGGATCTGTTACATTGGTGGGTTTCAAATTTTTTTACTACTGATTCCGTGGGCATGGCTTGGTGGGCATGGCATGGCTTGGTGGGCGTGGCTTGGTGGGCATGGCAGGGGAAGGATACTGTAAAATCTCCATTTCCTCCCAATCAGCTGGGACTTGGGAGGCAGAGAATAGATGGGGGCGGGGCCAGTCAGAATTTTTACTACCGGTTCTCCGAACTATTCAATATTTCCGCTACCGGTTCTCCAGAACTGGTCAGAACCTGCTGAAACCCACCTCTGATCTGTTATCACTATATGTGTCCAGCCGTTTGTAAAGCCCGAGTAGAAACACCTGAAGTAGCGTGGAAAGGAAGCAATCTCAGTGGAGTTGCTCCAGATAAGGGTGCATAAATCTCGGTCACAAGCTGGATCTAATTTGCAAGTTGTACCGCACTTCTGAAATGGTGTTGAAATATCTTACACTAGGGGAATGAATTTTCCTTCTCTTGGAACAAAAGCATTAAAATAGTAATCATAATTATCACCTGTATTTTAAGCTTCCTTTGTTTTTTTTTTAACACAAAGGATGAGCTTTTGTTCTAGAAAGAGAAACATGTTAAAGAGTGTGATATCAAACAAAAGAGATAACGTGTTTGCAACGGGTGATTAAAACATTAACTGGTACAAAGCTAGGTTCCAAAGTTAGAATTTTTTTTTTCACTTCAGCTTGTTTTTACAAATGAAACTACAACATGCACGATATATAGGAAACAAGAAAAATGATAATTAAATATTGCCATAGCTCCGGGCAGACATAATTTCAAAACCCTTGAAGAAAATCAACGCACTGTAAGCCGCCCTGAGTCTCCGGAGAAGGGCGGCATATAAATCAAATTAAAAAAAAAAAAAATCAGGGCAGGGCCCACCAATGCAGAATTACTTGATAGATTTTGTCAGGGATAATCAAATGAAATTATATGCAGCTATTTATATAGAGCTTGTAGCGTATATGATTCTGGACTTGTCCAGAATTAGATACACACAACGAGGACGGCAGAAACAAATGCTAGAAAGAGTGCAGAGAAAAGCAACAAAGATGATTGGGGAAGTGTGGGACTCAAATAATTTAGCAACTGGTTCTCTGCCCTAATAACCAGCTGGGCGGGTGTGGGCAAAGTGGGCGTGGCCAGGGGGTGTGACAGGCAGCACTCCATCTCCTGCACACTGCTGGGAGCAAAAACGGGTCGCGGAGGGACATGTTCCTCCCCCCCCCCCGTGCTCCGTTTTGGGCCTAGTAGGCCTCCCTGCATTTACGTGGGAGCCAAAATGGGGCACGTGGGGACTCCTGGAAAGGGTGGGGCAGGGAGGGGTGAGGCCAGCCAGCAATTTAACTATCAGTTCGCCAGGACCGCCCTGAACCGGCTGAATCCGACCACCGATTAGGGGTCTGGAAGCTAAAAGATGTGATGAATAGTTGCAGGGAGTAGGTAATGTTTCGTTTAACAAAGAGAAGGACTAGGGGGTGACACAATAGCAGTCTTCAAATATTTCAGAGCCTCTCACAAAGAAATGAGGGCAAGCTATTCCCCAAAGCACCTAAAAGCAGGATGAGAAGCAACAGATAGAAACTCATCAAGGAGAGATCCAATCCAGAAATAAGGAGAAATTTCCTGACAGTGAGAACAATGAATCGGTGGAAATCTCTCTCAACTATCTATCTATCTATCTATCTATCTATCTATCTATCTATCTATCTATCTATCTATCTATCTATCTATCATCATATCTATCTATCTATCTATCTATCTCTATCTATCTATCCATCCATCTCTATCTATCTATCTATCTATCATCATCATATCTATCTATCTATCTATCTATCTATCTATCTATCTATCTATCTATCTATCTATCTTACTTACTTTACTTACTTTATTCAAATTTCTATACCGCCCTTCTCCTTTCGGACTCAGGGCGGTGAACAGCCAAGATAAAAACATCTATACAAAGATAGATGTATAACATCTATACAAGATATCTATCTATCTATCTATCTATCTATCTATCTATCTATCTATCTATCTATCTATCTATCTATCTATCATATATCATCATCATATCTATCTATCAATCTATCATTATCATATCTATCTATCTATCATCATCATCATCATCTATCTATCATCATATCTATCTATCTAGCAATCATCATATCTATCTATCTATCTATCATCATATCTATCTATCAATCTATCATTATCATATCTATCTATCTATCATCATCATCATCATCTATCTATCATCATATCTATCTATCTAGCAATCATCATATCTATCTATCTATCTATCATCATATCTATCTATCTAGCAATCATCATGTCTATCTATCTATCTATCATCATCATATCTATCTATATCTATCATATCTATCTAGCAATCATAATATCTCTCTCGTCTATCTATCTATCTATCTATCTATCTATCTATCATCATCATATCTATTTATCTATCTATCATCATATCTATCTATCTAGCAATCATCATTTCTCTCTCGTCTATCTATCTATCATCATATCTATCTATCTATCTATCTATCTATCATCATATCTATCTAGCAATCATCATATCTCTCTCGCTATCTATCCATCTATCTATCATCATCATATCTATTTATCTATCTATCATCATATCTATCTATCTAGCAATCATCATTTCTCTCTCGTCTATCTATCTATCTATCATCATATCTATCTATCTATCTATCTATCTATCTATCATCATATCTATCTAGCAATCATCATATCTCTCTCGTCTATCTATCCATCTATCTATCTATCATCATCATATCTATCTATCTATCTATCTATCTATCTATCTATCATCATCATATCTATTTATCTATCTATCATCATAGCTATCTATCTATCTATCTATCTATTATCATCATATCTATCTATCTATCTATCTATCTATCATCATCATATCTATTTATCTATCTATCATCATAGCTATCTATCTATCTATCTATTATCATCATATCTATCTATCTATCTATCTATCTATCTATATCTATCTATCTATCTATCTATCATCATATCTATCTAGCAATCATCATATCTCTCTCGTCTATCTATCCATCTATCTATCATCATCATCATATCTATCTATCTATCTATCTATCTATCTATCTATCTATCTATCTATCTATCTATCTATCTATCTATCTATCTATCTATCTCTTTGTGCCAGCTTTAACCAGTATTCCAGGGTAGTCCAGGGAGCTAAAGAGCCGCACCATTAAACAGGAGCGTTGCCTAAACAAACCCAGAATGTTTGTCATGGTATGTGGTTACTCGGCACAACTAAATTGCATAGCAACCGCGTTATTAATATTGGTTGTCTCTTTTCTCCACAAAATACTGAAAAGCAATTACTCCTCTAAAAAGTAGGACAATATTTATGCTCAGAACTTCTTTTTCAAAAATTCATTATAAGATTCTGGCAGGGAATATTGTTTTCCTTTACATATCCTGTATTAGGAAAGAAATTATACATTGATTTCTTCTTTTTTACGCAGTATACTGAATCTATTAAGGCCTTTGTGTATACCGCAATTTTTCTAATATCCGCTGCATTATGTTCCTGTTATTCTCGGATTTATTCAAGGCTGCTAAAAATTGACTGAGCATTTTATATTATTTATTGCTTAATCCATTGTGTTCAAAAACTAGCAGAGATCACTAAAAATCTAATGCCTTTGTTTGTTTGTTTGTTTTTTTTTAAAAAGATGATGTAGGCCTTTTCAGCACAGCAATAGCAACAGCAGTTAGACTTATACAGATAGTCCTCAACTTACAACAATTCATTTAGTTCAAAGTTACAACGGCACTGAAAAAAGTGATATGGTGATATCCACATGGTGAATTTGGCGGTACTTATAAAGCAGGAGTGAAATGCTCCCGGTTCAAACCGGATCACCACGATCCAGTAGCGATGGCAGCGGATGGTACCGGAGAACCGGTAGCAAAAATCCCTGCCTTCCTTCCCCCACATGCCCGGCTGAGCTGCGCGATCATCAGAGGCTTTTTTTTTATTACTTTTAAAAGCATTTTTTTCTGAAGAGGCTGTAGAAAAAAACGCTTTTAAAAGCCTCTGCCGATCAGGCAACTCAGCTGGGATCGTCAGAGCCTTTTAAAAGCATTTTTTTTTTTACAACCTCTTCCGCCGAAGAGGTTGTAGAAAAAAATGCTTTTAAAAGTAAAAAGAAAAAGAAAAAAGTTGGCCACGCCCACCCAATCACATGACCTCCCCTACCAAGCCACGCCCACAGAACCGCTAGTAACAAATTTTACATTTCACCACTGTTATAAAGCCTTTATTTATGCGGGGTCTTTGGGGCTCTCCGAGCCTGATGGTTTTTCTGCAGACTTTTCATTACCAGTACTGATGATGTTACCTAGTTTGGTAATAAAACGTCCAATATCCATAAAGGAAAAAGGAATATGTATCTTTAAAGTGAGTTTTCCCTCTTGGCATTTACTGTCCTTTAGCATACAGGTAGTCCTCGACTTACAACAGTCCATTTACTGACCGTTTGGAGTTACAACGGCGTTGAAAAAAGTGACTTCTGGCTGTTTTTCACACTTACGACTTTTGGAGCATCCCTATGATGACGTGATCAAAATTCAGAGAGTTGGCAACTGGTTCACATTTATGACCGTTACAGTGTCCCGAAATCACGCGATCCGCTTTTGTGACCTTCTGACAAGCAAAGTCCATAGGGAAGCCAGATTCACTTAACGACCGTGCTGCTAAACTTAATAAATGTAATGATTCACTTTAACAACCATGGCAAGAAAATTTGCAACCTGGGGCAAAACTCACGGAACAAATGTCTCCCTTAGCGACGTAAATTTGGGGCTCAGTTGTAGTCATAAGATGAGGACTACCGATGGTGTAAATGGAAGTTCCATCCCCCTTTCAATAGCGCGTGGAGTTTCCGTCGTGTGGCTGGGCTTACTATCTTGATCTTACTTGTTTCTAGCGCCTTTAACCCTCTCAAGATTCTAACTCCATACGATGTTTGGTTCTTTAGCAATTCCTTGGACCACTATAGTTGGGCTGAAGTTGAACTAAGGAGTCCTTGGTGCTCCCTGAGCTGGGATGTTGACTTGAAAACATTTTACTGCCCAACCAGGTAACCTGATCCGTGCTAGGACTGATGATGTTGTTTAGTTGGGTAATGAAATGTCTCCAAGAAAACAACCAAGTGCAGAGAGTACCAAGGACCTCACAGTTCGACTCTTGAGCAGGAAATATTCTCTTTTATTGAGATTGAACTGTTTCCCCGTCTCTCCCTCCCTCTTTCGCTTTCTCTCTTTCTCCCTCGCTTCCTCCCATTCCCTCCCTCTCTTTGTCTCTCTCTGCCTCTCTCCCTCCCTCTCTCTCATTCTCTCCCTCCCTCCAGTTCTCTTTCTCCCTCCCTCTTTCTCCCTCCCTCCCTCCCACTCTCTCTTTCTCTTTTTCCCTCCCTCCCCCTCCTTACCTCCCTCTCTCCCTCCATCCCTCTCTCTCTCTCCTTCTCTCCCTCCCTCTCTCTCTTTCTCTCTTTCTCCCTTGCTTCCTCCCACTCCCTCCCTCTCTTTCTCTCTCTCAGCCTCTCTCCCTCCCTCTCTCTCATTCTCTCCCTCCCTCCAGCTCTCTTTCTCCCTCCCTTTTTCTCCCTCCCGCCCACTCTCTCTTTCTCTTTTTCCCTCCCTCCCCTCCTTCTCTCCCTCCCTCTCTCTTTCTCTCTTTTTCACTCCCTCCCCCTCCCTCCCTCTCTCCCTCCCTCCTTCCCTCTCTCTCCCTCCCTCTCTCTCATTCTCTCTCTCCCTCCCTCCATCTCTCTCTTTCTCCCTCCCTCCCTCCCTCCCTCTCTCTCTTTCTCTTTCTCCTCCTCCCCCTCCCTCTCTTTCTCTCTCCCTCCTTCTCCCTCCTTCTCTCTCTCCCTCCCTTCCTCCATCTCTCTCTTTCTCTCTCCCTCCCTCTCCTTTCCTCCCCCTACCTCCCTCTCTTTCTTTCTCTCTCTCCCTCCCTCTCCCTCTTCCCCCCCTCTCTCTCCCTCCCTCCCTCCCTCCCTCCCTCTCTCCCTTAACATTACCCTTACCATGTCATTTTCCCCCCCGTGCTAAAAGAATACAAACCCACATTTTACTTAAGAGTCACCTACTAGCTCACTGTTGGACAAAGAATAATGTCTTGTTGTGCAGCTATTTGAAATTTCAGCTTGTCCCACATTTCCACTCATTTGGCACCCTTTTTTTTTTTTTTTCCCAGAGAATAAAGTAGGTAGAAAATGACATTCTAGGCACTTTCCAATCTCTATCCCGATGACAGTGGGTTGGGCACGTCAGCCATTAAGCAAGGTTGGGGGATTTGCTGCTTGCGCTAAACCACTTCCTTGAGATGTTTTCCTGGACAATGGAAGGGAATTAGCGATTCGATTTGCAGATGAGCCTAGATTAATAGTGATTAAGAATAGATTGAGGATTTAAGACTCCACACGTTTCAGTATTCAGATGACTAAAGGGAACTGGTGGATTTTTCTCTTACAAATTCTTTCCCATGTGCATTAGAGCGACAGCCTCAACTGCTTAATTTGGTACAGGATAAACTCATCAATTGCTTCACCCTTCGGTGTTCCCTTACTTTCTTGGTTTTTTTTTTCTTTTCTTCTTTTTCTTCTTATTTATCCCTGACCAACAAATCATGTTAAGAATCTTTGGATGGGATGCTTGAATGAACCCCATCTCCAAATACGACTATTAGGTTGGGAGAAGCTGGGACAAGTAACGGGAGCTCACCCCATTACGGAGCACTAGGGATTCGAACCGCTGAACTGCCGACCTTTCGATCGACAAGCTCAGCGTCTTTAGCCACTGAGCCAAACGGAAATGCAAATCCAAGGGGTTTGTCTGAGCTAATCTTTTCAGTTTTTGGCTTACCTAATTGTGTTGCTTATCTGGAGTCTCTGTCGGCTCTTTGCTTATGAATAGTGTGGCCCAATCTTTCTGAATGGATACAAAATTTCCCAAAGAATGACCTCTTCATGTTTTTCGCTTGAGGCTGGGCCTGCTTTCTGCCTTCATTAAGATTTTTCCATTTCTCCTTTAGGGGAGAAAACCCTAACCCTGATGACATTCAGAAAACCCACGTGGAATAGGTTGCTGGGAGTTCCTCCATTTATAGTATTATGTGTTTTATTTGCTTTGCTGTTGACTTGTTATCTTGTGAGCCGCGGTGGCGCAGTGGTAAGAATGCAGTGCTGCAGGCTAATTCTGCTGCCTGCCTGCTGCCAGCAGTTCAACTCTGACCGGCTCAAGGTTGACTCAGCCTTCCATCCTTCTGACTTCAGTAAAATGAGGATCCAGATTGTTGGGGGCAATATGCAGACTCTGTAGAATAGAATAGAATAGAATAGAATAGAATAGAATAGAATAGAATAGAATAGAATAGAATAGAATAGAATAGAATTCTTTATTGGCCAAGTGTGATTGGACGCACAAGGAATTTGTCTTTGGTGCATACGCTCTCAGTGTACATAAAAGAAAAGATACATTCATAAGAATCATAAGGTACAACACTTAATGATAGTCATAGGGAACAAATAAGCAATCAAATCATATTAGGAAACAGTCAATATAAATCTTAAGGATACCAGCAACAAAATTACAGTCATAAGTGGGAGGAGATGGGTGATAGGAACGATGAGATTAATAGTAATGCAGACTTAGTAAATAGTTTGACAGTGTTGAGGGAGTTATTTGTTTAGCAGAATGATGGCGTTTGGGAAAAAACTGTTCTTGTGTCTAGTTGTTCTGGTGTGCAGTGCTCTATAGCATCTGTAAACCGCTTAGAGAGGGCTGTGAAGCACTGTGAAGCAGTATATAAGTCTAAGTGCTATTGCTATTGCTATTATCCTGCAGTTATTTTTGTGTCGTTTTGTTTAATTGTTTGCATTCTGCTGGTTTTTTTTCCTGCTACATATTTGCGGTGAGTTGCCCAGAGTCAATGAGAGCCATACAAATGGAATAAAATAAATACATAATTTGTCATTGGTTAAACAATAATCTTATCTAGTAAAAATTTCTGGAAGAATTAACAACCTCCCAGATAAAATATTTGAAAAATATTTTGCACACGGCAACCAGGTCAAAAAGCTTATCCGGGCACATATCACGCTGCTTGAAAAGTTGCAGCCGCTCGCCAATTCAGGTTCGTGTAGCAATTTTACCATCGGAGTTTTGGCACCTAAACAGGCGAAGCCCACCCAGACGAGAGCAATGAGTGACACTAAAACAGCCTCATTTAAATTTAAACCTACCTGACATCCATTGCAGAGACTCACAAAGCCAAAGGAAAAGGAAATTTGATCTCCCACCAGCCCATAAATTTTGCACCAGCGTAAGCTATTATGAACATAATTGGCTTTTTTTAAAAAAAAGAAAAAGAAAGAAAGAAAAAATGTTGGCAGCTGCTGCTCTTTAAACAATCATAAGCAAAGAGTGCAACAGAGCTGGAGTTTATCCCGACCACCATTCATTAACAAACATTCAGCTTTGCCTTAACAAAGTCACCCGCGATGATTCACTACCCCTGTTCAGGATAATAAATTCCAGATTCAACATACATCGTAAAGGGCAAAAGGGAAGCATTCAGTAATGGTTGACAATTAACCGTGTAAGCTTTTTTCCCCCCTCTTCTATTCTTTTATGATGTATGGAATCCAGACGTAGACGGTAGGCTCCAAAAAAGAAAAACCAACAACCCCTTCCACACACACAAAGAATCCCAACCCTCTAACAAAGGAGCTGCATGACAGAAGCAGAAGAGAAAACAGACGCCATGCTGGAAGTGCCACAGTTTGCGGTCCTGCCCCCTCTGCTTTTAATAGAATTTTATCTATAGGAAAAGTACATTTGCTGACATCAGCAATAAAAGGAGGAAGAATGCACACAGTAATTACTTTCCTACCCAGCCCTCTGTTGGGAGCCAGTCCCAAACCAGAGGTGCCCCTATCACCTTTCCATCTACTATGGAACCGAACGATAGACAGCTCCAGCGGCATTCACCTGCTCCTGCCGTACAGGTGTGCTTGCGTGCACAGATGTTTTATTAAGGCGAGGCAGGCTCGGGAAAACAGATTCATCTTCTCATGCTGATGGACTCGTGTGAGCATAGTTCCTCTCTGCTCATTAAAGCAGCCTGCGTGAGCTTGGAAGGAAACGATGCTATTTTAATCAAGGAGTTGACTCACCGAAGCAAAGGCAACTCTTAATGCCACCTTATCATTTATTTGGGGGAGGTGGGGGGGGTGGAAAATGTGGAAGTCTAAAAAAAAGTTAGCTTCCTTTAATGAATAGCACAAGAGTGCCATGCTTAGAATAAAGGGCTAAGTGCTATTTTGGAATGTGGGCACAGCAGAAATCTATCCTAGATAAGGAATTTTACTCAGTCCAATGCAGGGGTGGGTTCTAAATTGTTTTACTACCGGTTCTGTGGGCGTGGTTTATTTTGTGGGTGTGGCTTGGAGGTCATGTGACTAGGTGGGCGTGGCTAGCTGGTCAGAGTCATTTCTGGAAGGTCCTCGCACTTACGAGCAGTCCTCGCACTTACGACCCGACTCATTTGTTTGCTTTTAACACTGATCAGCTGTAGGACGGCCCTTTGAAGCCCCGCGGCAAGAGTTTAAACAGTTTTTTCTCCTCTAGTCACCAGCTGGGACTCAGGAGGCAGCAATAGATTGGGGGTGGGACCAAATAAAAGGTAAGAATAACGTGGAGGGGTGGGAGGGTGGGAGGGCAGGGGGGAGAACCGGTTCAGTGACGTCATATCGTCACCGCTACCGGCTCGGCCGAACCGGACCGAACCGGGAGGAACCCACCACTGGTCCAATGGTTAGGAGAGGCAGGCTTCTTCTGGAGAAGACTGAATATCAAATTCCTCTGACTTAGTTAAGGTAATATCTGAAACTGTTACTGAATAACCTAAGGCACAGAAGAGGCTGTACTCAGTGGTGGGAATCAAGTAATTTAACAACCGGTTCTCTGCCCTAATGATTTCTACCAACAACCAGTTTGCCAAACTGCTCAGAAAGTTAACAACCGGTTGTCCCGAAGTGGTGCGAACTGGCTGAATCCCACCACTGGCTGTACTTCCTCAAAATGCTCAGGAAAATAAATCTATCTCAGCATCTACTTCTGTCCTACTATCGCAGCACCATTGAGAGTGTCCTGACATACGGCATTCTTGCATGGTATGGGAGCAGCTCTGTAGCGGACAAAAAAGCTCTACAGAGAATCATTAAAACTGCCCAGAATATCATTGGGCTCCAGCTACCAGCCCTGGATGACATCTTCAAATCTCGCTGTTTGAGGAAGTTGCATAACATTCTCAGAGACTCTTCCCATCCTGTTACAATCTTCTTGGACTGTTGCCTTCTGGCAGAAGATACAGAACAATTAAAACTCGGACCACACGTTTTCTGAATAGTTTTTATCCCAGAGCTATAATTGCACTCAACGATGAACTCAAGGGCCACCATCAGGGAGCTGTTGGACAGTATTACTTGGTCTGTTGTGTGGATGTTTGGGTGGTTTAGGGGTGGGGAATTTGTGGTGGGTGGGAGTGTGTTTGGGGATTGTTATGCGTGTTGGACCTGGTCTTTGGGTGTTAAGTGAATTTCGTTGTATGGGTATACTGTGTATACACTTACAATGACAATAAAGTTATTATTATTATTATTATTATTATTATTATTATTATTATTATTATTATTATTATTATTATTATTTAATCTTTAGTGAGATTCACAGCGTTTGAGGCTGGTTAATAGCTCAGCAGCTCGAGTCCTAACCAAGGACCTAGGAACTGTTAAGGTACCGTCGGAGGATGTAAGCTGTTCCGAGTAAGGTGGTTTTTTGTAGAGTCAAAATGTTCAAGTCCGGCAAATTTAGAATTTCTAAATAGCGGGGTAGCCCTTTGGGTATTGCTCCAAGGGCTCCAATTACAATTGGGACAATACACGATTTCTTTTTCCATAGTCACTTATTATTATTATTATTATTATTATTATTATTATTATTATTATTATTATTATTATTATTATTATTATTATGTTAATCTTTAGTGAGATTCACAGCCTTTGAGGCTGGTTAATAGCTCAGCAGCTTGAGTCCTAACCAAGGACCTATGAACTGTTAAGGTATTGTCGGAGGATGTTATTATTATTATTATTATTATTATTATTATTATTATTATTATTATTATTCCTAAGACGCCTTAGGGGTGTCAAACTCATTGCCCATGGGCCAGATGTGTCATACATTGGCCATGCCAGAGGAATAGAGGCTAAAACATATAAAGAAAGGTTTCTGGAATTGGGTACATCTAGTTTGATGAAAAGAAGGACTTGGGGTGACATGATAGCAGTCTTCCAATATCTCAGGGGCTGCCACAAAAAAGAGGGAGTCAACCTATTCTCCAAAGCACCTGAGGGCAGGAAAAGAAGCAATGGATGGAAACTCATCAAGGAGAGAAGCAACCTAGAACTAAGGAGAAATTTCCTGACAGTTAGAACAATTGATCAGTGGAACAATTTGCCTCCAGAGGTTGTGACTGCTCCAACACTGGAAGTTTTTAAGAAGAGGTTGGACAACCATTTGTCAGAAATGGTATAGGATTTCCTGAGCAGTAGGAAAGCAGGTTTCTTGAGTATGGGGTTTCCTGGGCAAGGGGTTGGACTAGAATACTTCCAAGGTTGGAAGTATCCAGAGGCTATTATCCCTCTCATCTTTCCTACTAGCTTCTCTTATTGGTATCTTATGATTTATTGCTTGTTGTTTGCATCTTACGGTTTATGATTGTGTCTTATGATTTATGATCTATGACTCATCGCTTTGTTGTTTGTATGTACACTGAGAAATTATGCACCAGAGACAAATTCCTTGTGTGTCCAATCACACTTGGCCAATAAAGAATAAAGAAGAATATATTCAACAAGGAGCTTAGCAAGTCTGAAAGGTTTTCAAGTTTCTCCAGTTACATAAAACCCATGTTTAGTCAACCATTATACAAAACATTCTGAAAGCCTCACCAATCATGTCTATCCTTGAAACTGTTGTTTTTTTGTGGTCTGATATTTAAGTGCTATAATGCTGGGATCAAGAGTTTAAAGCTAATTTCTCATGACTAATTTACAGAAAGTCTTACCGTCTATTATTCTAAGTGTCTTTTTTGAGGAGTTTTTACTGCGCCTTCCTTTTGTAGAAAGCATCTCCAATGATGCTTTGATATAGTGGAAGAGTTTCTTTCAACCTTGCCTCCATAAATGAAACCTCACTGAAGCTCTTTCAGTAGACTTCGGGCTTATTTTTGGGTCCAACTTGCTCCGATCCTTCCTTTTGAGACCCTCTTCTTGAACTTGCATTATCTGACGGGCATATACAACTGTCACATTTTCGAGACGGCCTTCTGGTATATGCTACCCAACTCCTGCCCAACGCTTCTAGAAAAATGCCAAGTCCAGGAGAGTTGTTTCTCAATTATCTCCTCCTGGACAACTATTTTGTTGTAGTAGTGTGATAGAAGTGTTATTATAGCTTTTTAAATCCTCAGTGTGCATCTATCATCCTTAAGTCTCAAAGGTGCTTTTCCAAAAGGCAACTGAATAGAATAGAATATGCACCAAGACAAATTCTTTGTGTGTCCAATCACACTTGGCCAACAAAAAAAATTCTATTCTATTCTATTCTATTGTCAGGTTTTGATGCTATCTCAAAATAAATGAATTTCCAAACTGCCGATCTTTGAGGAAATTTTCTCTTTATTGAGCATAGTGATCTGTCCCTGGCTCTTTCGTGGTCAGCACTGACCTTTGCCCCCCAATCCCTCCCTTTCCAATCCCCAATTCTCTGCGTCTCATTGGCTATCTTCCAAGCCACTCTCCTCATCCCATCTCCGTAAGATCACAGGAATGTCCCCCCCCTCCTCCCATCTCCAAGGAAACAGAATCTTCAAAGGAATTAAGTAGGCAAAAGTTCAAGCTTCTCCTCTCCTTTAATATGTCAGTGCTGGAATGCTGACATCTATTCTATTCTATTCTATTCTATTCTATTCTATTCTATTCTATTCTATATTCTATTCTATTCTATTCTATTCTATTCTATTCTATTCTATTCTATTCTATTCTATTCTATTCTATTCTATTCCTATTCTTCTATTCTATTCTAGAATAACAGAGTGGAAGCAGGGGTGAAATGTAAAATTTGTTACTACCGGTTCTGTGGGCATGGCTTGGTGGGGGTAATGGGACTGGGAGGGCATGGCCAACTTTTTTTTTTTTAACTTTTCAAAGCATTTTTTCTACAACCTCTTCGGTCGAAGAGGTTGCAGAAAAAAATGCTTTGAAAAGCCTCTGCCGATCAGGCAACTCAGCTGGGATCGTCAGAGGCTTTTCAAAGCATTTTTTTTACCACCTCTTTGGCCGAAGAGGTTGCAGAAAAAAATGCTTTGAAAAGCCTCTGATGATCCCAGCTGAGCTACGCGATCATCGGAGGCCTTTTTTTTTTTTCCTTACTTTTAAAAGCATTTTTTCGGCGGAAGAGGTTGTAGAAAAAATGCTTTTAAAAGTAAAAGAAAAAGCCTCTGATGATCGTGCGGCTCAGCTGGGCATGGGGGTGGGGGGCTGCAGGGATTTTTGCTACCGGTTCTCCGAACCACCCGCCACCATCGCTACCGGATCGGGCGATCCGGTCTGAACCGGGAGCATTTCACCCCTGGTTGGAAGGGACCTTCTAGTCCAACCTCCTGCTTAGGCAGGAAACCCTATAGCATTTCAGACAAATGATTATCTGATCTCTTCTTAAAAACTTCCACTGTTGGAGCATTTACAACTTCTGGAGACAGGTCATTCTATTGCTTAATTGTTCTAACCGTCAGAAAATTTCTCCTTAGTTCTTGGCTGCTTCTCTCCTTGATTATTTTCCACCGATTGCTTCTTGTCCTGCCCTCAGGTGCTTTGGAGAATAGCTTGACTCCCTCTTCTTAGTGGTAGCCCCTGAGATATCGGAAGACTGCTATCATGTCACCCCTAGTCCTTCTTTTCATCAAACTAGACATACCCAATTCCAGCAACCATTCTTTATATGTTTTAGCCTCCAGTCCCCTAATCATCTTTGTTGCTCTTCTTTGCACTCTTTCTAGAGTTTCCACATCTTTTTTACATCATGGTGACCAAAACTGGATGCAGTATTCTAGGTGTGGTCCTACTAAGGCTTTATAGAGTGGTATTAACACTTCCTGTGATCTTGATTCTATCCCTCTGTTGATGCAGCCTAGAACTGTGTTGGCTTTTTTTGGTAGCCGCAGCCCACGGCTGGCTCCTATTTAAGTGATTGTCCACTAGGATGGTTTACTACACAGGTTCCAAACTCACAGCATCATGTTGCCTTACCACACTTGGAATACTGCATCCAGTTTTGGTCGTCACGATTTCTCGCTTCTCATCCAAGAAGCTTCTTGGATGAGAAGCGAAATGTCTTCAAGGAAAAATCAAAGTCCAGTTGCCTTTTGAAAAAGCAACCATAATGTGGGACAACCATGATGTGGAAGATTTAAAATCTCTAATGACGTATCATCCTTAAGCAGACACGTAATGTTGAAATGAATGAAGACATATGCTTAATTGGATTATTGTAATTTCTAAATTACTTTGGGAGGGAGCATGTATGAACACACGCACAGTTTCTACTCACTCTAAAGCCGTAATGGCGAACCTATGGCAGGCATGCCACAGGTGGCACATGGAGCCATATTGGTGGGCACGTGAGCTCAGCTCCATTTTCGGGCCTTCTGGGCCCACCAGAAGTAGGGAAACAGGCTGTTTCCAGCCTCCAGGGGGCCTCGGGGGGTGGGGAAGGCCGTTTTCGCCCTCCCCAGACTCCTAGAAAGGCTCTGGAGCCTGGGGAGAGCAAAAAACAGGCCTTCCGGTCCCACCAGAAGTCGGCAAAGGGGCCATTTCCAGCCTCCGGGGGGTCGGGAAGGCCGTTTTCACCCTCCCCAGGCTCCTAGAAAGGCTCTGGAGCCTGGGGAGGGTGGAAAACGGGCCCACCGTGCCATCACATGCCAAAAGTGGAAAGAGCGTGTGGGGGGGTCATGCACGCATACGCGGGAAGGTGGGGCGCATAGAATTATGGGTGTGGGCATGCATGCGCGCGACCCCCCCTGCACTCCCCCTGCTTTTGGCACGTGACAGCAAAAAGGTTAGCCATCACTGCTCTAAAGTAATCTCGCAATGCTCTAATTATTATTTGGCCCTGTTGCTGTGATATATTGGTGCTATGGGATAGCTTGTCAAATTTCAGCTCTCTCGCTGCCAAATTAGCAAAGAGCAGTAACGAATGCATTCTGTCCCCTCCCGGATTTTGAGCAAATTCAGTGGCTTCTGACAATTTCTGAAGGGTGGCCTCAAGCACTTGAAATATTGATGCAAAAGCACGTATTGTGGATCTTCTTGTCTGCAGCTCCAGCATATGGTTCCTAAATTGGAACAGGTGCAAGAAAACAGGTGTTTCCAGCAATAAAAGGGCAGGTTTGGAGTTTACCGTGAGAAAACAAATGGAGGGGAGTTGGAAATGTGATAAAGTAACTCCGTTGACTTTGTGGGCAACATGCAGATTTGATGACAGGACTATAAAGTTCTTCACAGTAGCATGTAAAAGTGTTTGCAGTTTAGTAGCAGACTTACTACTGCAATTGCAAACATATGGTAGAAAACAATGTGAGAAACTCCCGGTGTGCTGGTGCATTTATGGGAAACTGCTGGCACTTCAGCTTGTATTATTATCTGAATAATCCCCATGCTGAAATTCAGGGGTGAAGAAAAACCAGAATATATATTTTGGGAAGAAAAAGTAATAATTTGGCCCACTGTCGGGGGTAGGCTGCTGGGGGTTTCATAGGGGTTCGGGAGAACCTCTAGCTAAGATTCTGTGCAGTTCAGAGAACCCCCAAATCCCACTGCTGGATGGCCCCACCCACCCTGCCTCACCCCTCCCAGGAGTCCCCTTGTGGCCTGTTTTGGATGCAGGTAAGTGCAAGGCACACACGGAGGCTTGGGGAGGGTGAAAAACAGGCCTACTGGAAGTTCGGGAAGAACTCCAGAGGGCCTCCGGAGCCTGGGGAGGCCGTTTTCGCCCTCCCAGAGTCTCAAGGAAAGCCTCCGGAGCCCGGGGAGGGCAAAAAAAGGAGCCTGGATAGCTCAGCAGACTAATGCATTGTAATTTAACTCCAGCTGTCTGCAATTAGTATGTTCGAATCTTGCCAGGTTCAAGGTTGACTCAGCCTTCCATCCTTTCTAAGGTAGATAAATTGAGGACCCAGTTTGTGGGGGCAATAAGCTGACTTTGTATAAAATATACAAAAGTGTGAAGGCTATTGCTTAACTCATTGTAAGCCGCCCTGAGTCTCTGGAGAAGGGCGGCATATAAATCAAATTTTTAAAAAAGCCCCCCCTGATGACTAGGCCATCCCCACCATGGCCACCCCCAGTAACCAGGCAGAGAACCCCTTGCTAAAATTTTTGTAGCCCACCTCTGTCCATTGTCTAAAGACTACAGCCATAATTTAACCCTGAAGATTAATGAATTATGCCATTTCTGCAAAATGTATTATTTGGGAAGAGTGGAAGATTGGAAATCGATGCTGTGAAGAAAATGTACATCTTTCTTTCTTTCTTTCTTTCTTTCTTTCTTTCTTTCTTTCTTTCTTTCTTCCTTCCTTCCTTCCTTCCTTCCTTCCTTCCTTCCTTCCTTCCTTCCTTCCTTCCTTTCTTTCCTTTCAAGGCAGGGTTGAAATCCAACAGGTTCTGACAGGTTCTGGAGAACCAGTAATGGAAATTTTGAGTAGTTTGGAGAACCAGCAAATACCACCTCTGGCTGGCCCCAGAGTGGGGAGGGAAAGGAGATTTTGCAATATCCTTCTCCCAGAGTAGGGAGGGAATGGGGATTTTGCAGTATCCTTCCCCTGTAGTGGGGTGGGAATGGAGATTTTGCAGTATCCTTCCCCTGCCATGCCCACCAAGCCGCGCTCACCAAGCCACACCATGCCCACCAAGCCACGCCCACAGAACCGGTAGTAAAAAAAAATTGGATTTCACTACTGCTTCAAAGGAATGATATATTTGATCTTTAAGATGTGTGGACTTCAACTCCCAGAATTCTCTGGCCCTGGTCAATTGGAAAATATTTAGGCAATTGGAAATTGCACTTGATGGGAAGAAAATCAAGCGAAGGTGAGAAAAAAGGGAGCAACCAAAGCTACAATTTTGTGTAAAAAAATAAAGTTGTCCGCTAATGAAAAGTTAGATCAGAATCAATGTTTGATCAAACAAGACAATCTTTTCAGTATACCATAGAAAGTAATTAATGAGCTTGGTTCATAGCTCTTCCTCAGACAGAAAAAAAAACAACAGTTGAGTGAATTCTACTTTATCATAAGGCTACATTAATAGAATCTTGCAAATCTCCCACTGTGCAAATCTCCCACTCTCTCTTTTACAGCCTGAGGAGTTAGAAGTTGCTTTTTTTTTCTTCTTCTTCTTCTGAATTTCTTTCTCTGTCCATTATGCAGCTGCAGGCTAAGCCCTCCATTATCTGATTGTTCCCTAGGCAGAATCTTTTCCTCCTCTGCCAAGGTCATTTGCTCATACCATTAGCATAACGTGCAACAATAAAAACAGCACCAGATATAAAGAGATGGGGGGGGAGGTGGGATCCAGAATTAAGATTAAGGAATTTTTTTCTTAAAAAAAATATTTACATCCAGGAGGCCCCCTAACATGGCGCCGACCACCCTGGGGGATCCCGGGGCCCCGGAGCTTTTGGCGAGAAAATTCCCACCAAATCGCGACCTGCAGCTTTCGGGGCCAACTGGAAGCAACATGGCAGCCCCCAGGCTACCTACTCCAGTGATACTTGGTGGGCCTCAGCTAGGCCACGAGGCCCAGCAACCGATGGCGGCCAGCCAAAGCAGCATGCAAACTGCTCGCCCCTCCCCCCCACCGGCAAGCCTCGAAGTCTGCCCAGCCACACCTGCTGCAGCGGGCATCAGAGCCACGATCTAAGCCCTGGTCGCGGCCCTGGAGGCCATGACAAACAGAATCTTGATGTCGGGGGTAGCCAACCTCCCTCACTACCTCTAAGAGACCAACAAGGGGGGGCGTCCAGTCCGGAGCCCTCATAGCCAGGACCCGTGCCTCCAGAGAGTCTCCAAGGAAACCCTGGGGGCTCCAGCTGTCCCAACACCCCCACCGAGGCAACGGAGGACTCACCTCGATGTCTTCAGGGGGCCTCCAGCTGAGCCTCCCACCTCCGACGATGGCTGCCTCCTCCGGAGTCTTTAGGACCAGTGGTGGGCCCCTCCAGGGGATCCTTGGCATTTTCGGGCCTTTCCGGCCCCATCCTGCAGCCTTTGCCCCCTGGTAAGTGTTCCAGTACCGGGAGGGCTTCCAGAGGAATCTGAAAAACAGTAAAAGGATCGATCTTACTGCTAAAAGTGGGAAACATACCTGCAGAATATCATTTAATTCCTCAAGGTTTGAGCCCTTTAAATTCACTCGTCATAAATAATTTGGTCATGGTCTCAGCCAAAATGGGGCAGTGGGGAACACCATGAATAAGGTAGAACATGTTGGGAAGTACCCAGCATGGCAGAGGAGAGATCTCAAGCATGGAGTTAATCTGGAATCACTGCACAATCACAAAAGAGTTGGGGTCAACTCAGGGCTGAAATCCAGCAGGTTCTGACAGGTTTTGGAGAACCGGTAGCGGAAATTTTGAGTAGTTCGGAGAACCGGCAAATACCACCTCTGGCTGGCCCCAGAGTGGAGTGGTAATGGAGATTTTGCAGTATCCTTCCCCTGCCATGTCCACCAAGCCACACCACGCCCACCAAGCCACGCCCACAGAACTAGTAGTAAAAAAAAATTGAATTTCACTACTGGGCAAACTCCCTGAAGTTCTTTATCTAATTGTTCCCAGGAGTAGGCTGCCAAGGCATGTGAGATTCTTGTATTATAGGCAGGACATAATAAAGTAGTTAGCTTGAACTCTGCACATGTCGGTCTTGTTGTTCAGACCTGGCGGAATATTAGCTACCTACTTGCTTTTTTGTTTCAGTTAACTGAAGCTGAATTCTTCAATGAGAACTACTGGGACTAGAGACATGCCTCCCCACCTTCCCCTACTTTAATTCCAACTACTATCATATGTGTGACCGACCTAATCATGAGCCTCGAGCCAAGCTTCAAAAGAAATCCAGTTATTTTTTAGGAGCTTCATGTCGGCACATTGCAGATGAAGCCAACTCTGACCCCACGTAATTTAATGCCCCAATCATGACCCTATTTCCCCCCTTCCCCCAGGGTATGTCATCAATCACATTCGCCAATGGAGCAATTTCGTGGGTTGTAGAGATCACTCCCCTTCGGCTGCTGTGGGTAACCCTGGGAGACAGCCTTGAGAGAGATTATGCCTGGAATGTGCTCCTGTCTTTGGCTGCCATGCTGCTTCATTGGTTTCCCATCCCCCTTGCCTATGGCTACTCGAGAGCAGGCCAGGGATGCTTTGCGAGTTGACATTGAGCTTCGATCACACTGTTGTGGTTGCCATATTGACTTTTTCGATCATGTCTTACAGCCACCATTGCACAGAAGGATTTCTAGTTCAAGTAGTCATCAGCTATTAAGAGTCAGAAGTAGGTATTGGAACTAGTTCTTTCAGGATATGCTTAGGATACATTTCCACTGTGGAACCTGTTGCCTAGACATTTGTTACCGTTAACATTTCTGTGGCCTCTAGTGGAGTCACTGAGGAGCTGTGCAGTGGCTGCAGAAGGAAGATATCATGTAGTGGTATTTGCTCAAGGAAAAGAGAGAATGAGCCTCAAATTAGAGCTGGATAAAATGCACAAAACGCCGTTTCAGAATCCATCTTCCTTACCCACTATGGTGGAATGTCGTTGTGATTTGGAAGATGAGTGTATTTGCAATTACTACCGTTCTTTTCAAATGCAAAGCCTAACAGATTTGGTACACAAAGCAGAGCATCTGAAAGTTTCATCTGAACTTGAGCCGAGGTGGCGCAGTGGTTAGAGTGCAGTACTGCAGCTACTTCAGTTGATTGCTAGTTCAGCAGATCAGCGGATCAAATCTCACCAGCTCAAGGTTGACTCAGCCTTCCATCCTTCCGAGGTGGGTAAAATGAGGAGCCAGATTGTTAGGGGGCAATATGCTATTTAGTATATTGTCTTTGGTGTAAGCCGCCCAGAGTCCTCGGAGAGTGGGCGGCATAGAAATATGACTAATAAATAAAATAAATAAATAAACTTACAATTTCATGCACACGTCGGTAAAAGTGAACTATACATTAAAACCCCAGAAGGGCTGGGAGTTTGAAAAGCTAAATGTACAGGAGCAACACAAGGAAGAGGAAAAGTTTTGCTGTGTTAAAAGAAAAAGCAACGTATTGGAAGGATGATTTTAACTGAAGATTTTAATTCAGATTCAATTCTGGGTTAACCTTCTAATAATGCTTTACATTTTGTTCAGCAACTGACAAAGCTATTCATCGAATTTAAGTTTGGGAATCTTGTTATGAAACTTAAGTGCCTGTTTTGCAATAAGATAAACCAATTGTCCACCAAAATTAGGTCTCGTTAATTAGGAAGTTGTATTTTCATAGGTTTTGTTGCCTAGTTTATACCTATACCTGGATGAGCTGAAGTAGAAAAACACTTCCCAAAAGACTTCCATTTTAATGTTAGACAGTTTAGCATAATGTTAACATTCATTTCCAAGGAAGAACAATGTCTTAGAACTGGCTTGCGCATTATTTAAACTTTAAATGTCAAGTTAATTTTTCTGCCTAATGTGGAGAGCAGATTTCCAAATAGAACTAAAGAATGTATTTTCTTAAGATTGCTTGAGTAGAATACAATGAACTTTTCAATTTGGAGGGCTTTTTTTTTTTTTTTAAGGAAATAAAATAAACCAAGTACCAGTCCCAATTCTGAACAAGCGTCTTCGGTGAAGAGCAAAACAACTAAATAGAAGGAAGCAAGGAACAAATTATGAATCTTTACAATTCCATTTTGTTTGACAGGTTTCTGAGGGTATATTATTCTATTTTACAGATTTCGAATTGAGTCGTTCCACTTCTCAGAAGATTCTTGGGAAATTGTGTTTAAAAGCATCTGAGTGCCAGCCGAGTAATTTAGTCTCATCACTAAGGGGAGGAAATGCATTGTAGATTTTGAATATCTATTTTTTATTTTTTATTTTTTTTGGTCTGCTCAAAAGTATTCTTTTGCCAAAGCACTTGAAGGCAGGACTAGAAGCAATGAATGGAAACTGATAAAAGTGAAATCCAAATTAAAAATACGGAGAAATTCTCCGACAGAGAGAACAATTAATCAGTAGAAGGGATTGCCTCCTTGTGGGTACTCCCTCATTGGTAGGGGTGGGCTTCAAAAATTTCAGCAAGGGGTTCTTTGCCAGGTGGGCATGGCCTTGATGGGCGTGGCCTAGTCAGCCTCCTGCACCACGGCGGGGGGAGGGGCGTTTTTTCCCTCCCCGGGCTCCAGAGGCTTTCCTTGAGCCCCTGGGAGGGCAAAAGCCTCTGGCTTAGGACCTGGTTATTTATGGGACCGCCTACTACCACAAACAGCCTCCCACCAGCCAGTACGCTCTCATAGAGAGGGGCTCCTCAGGGTGCCGTCAGCCAAACAATGTCGACTGGCGGCCCCCAGGGGGAGAGCCTTCTCTGTGGGGCACCCACTAACTGGAACGAGCTCCCCCCGGAGATACGGAGGATCCCGGACCTGCGCACTTTCCGCCGTGCTTTTAAAACCCTCCTATTCCAGCAAGCCGGCCTGGCCTAATTTTCTCCCCTGTTTTAAAATTCTTTGAAATTGAAATTTTAATCTGTTTTTAAATTATTGGGATTTTTAATTGTCTCGGGCTAAATTATTTAATCTGGTTTTAATTATGTTTCTAACTTTTGTATTTATGCATTTTATTTTGTGCCTGTTCCCCGCCCTGAGTCCTTCGGGAGTAGGGCGGTATATAAATTTAATAAAAAAATAAAATAATAAAAAAAAAACAGCCTCCCCAGGCTCCAGAGGCCCTTTCGCCTTCCCTGAGGCTCCACACGTGCCCTGCTCTTACCTGCATCGAAAACAGGCCACGTAGGAACTCCTGGGAGGGGTGGGGTGGGCAGGGCAGGGCAGGGTGGGGCCAGCCAGGAAATTCCCGCTACCGGTTCTCCAGAACCTGCTGGATTTCACCCCTGCACCCACCTTGTTGTGTCTACTGGTTGTTATCCGTTCGTGTGACCCGTTACCACCTCAAAATATTTTTCTAACTGTGTTGCATTGAGATTTTCATTTGCGTATGGGAATACATATTTGCCCTTTGCTACACAAATATTAGCTTCATCAACAATCGAGACAATTAAGCAAGGCACCCATGTGCTGTCTTCTTCCATCTGGCTCCAATTAATCCTTGCACAATCGACTAGGAGCACGCCGGAGGCAATCGCGATGCTTATTAACAGGGCCATTTGTTATAACCATCTGAGTTTATTCACTTACTGATGTTTCACCTGCCCCAAAAAGTTGTAAGAGGGGGCAGAGTGGACCGTCAGAAATTCTCACGGCATGTCTGAGAAGATGTTCCTGTCAACCCCAAAGTCATCTTGGAGCTTCAGTTTTGCCACACTGGAGCTGAGGGGATAGGGAGGGGGAATGGAGATAGCTGGGGTTTGTAGCCAAAGCAAAATACTTCTTCTTGGGAACCAAGGACATTCTCACACAGAAGGAGGAGGAGTCATGTTACCAGGCAACCGGATGGCACCTTCATTGGACCATGTGACTGATTGTTTGGGGAAGGGGAAAAAACTTTTACTTGAATTAAGTGAAAACTGTGGGAGTCTTTAGAGCCCCCGTTTTTGTTTTTGTTTTAATTTGATTTATATGCCGCCCTTCTCCGGAGACTCAGGGCGGCTTACAATGCGCTAAGCAATAGCCTTCATCCTTTTGTATATTTATACAAAGTCAGCTTATTGCCCCCACAAACTGGGTCCTCAATTTACCTACCTTAGAAAGGATGGAAGGCTGAGTCAACCTTGAGCCTTGGCGAGATTCGAACCTGCAGTAATTGCAGGCAGCTGTCTTAATAACCAGCTTAATAACAGGGTGCCTTAGACCACTGTACTACCAAGGCTTTTCACCAGAATTGCGCCAATATGATATGTCCAATAAAGCTATTCTTTGAGGAACCTACCTACCTCGGAGTTTTGTTCGCTACAGATGTATTACTTGGAACCCTGATAGTTCCCTTTACTCTTCCACAATCAGGGCAGGTTCTGGAAGTTCAGTTTGAAGAAGAAAAGGGAATAATAGCAAGCATGTGTGTGTACATTTACAGTTATCCACTCATCTTCAGCAAAGTGACTGACGTTATGCGAAGGCTGGAAGTGATGTCAAAAGAAGAAATGGGGAGGGGGGAATTTCACGATGCCCACGAAGAAGGACCTAAATCTACACAGAGAGGAACTATTGCTAAATCCCACTGATGACAGCGTAACCTGGGATTGATAAAATTGTCAAAAGCAGCAGCTAGCATATTTGGGTGTTTTTGTTACAATTTGATATGGAACCCAGAATCCCCCCTGAAGTTGATTGCCAGTGTGTGTGTGTGTGTGTGTGTGTGTGTGTGTGTGTGTGTGTGTGTGTAAAAATTATTTCTGTAATAGAATTGTCAAAATCTGGAATGCTCTACCTGATTCAGTTGTTTCAGCTACAAATTTTCACAGTTTCAGTCACAAATTGACTTCCATGGACCTTATATATGTGTGTGTGTATATGTGTGTGTGTGTATATATGTGTGTGTGTGTGTGTATATATATATATATGTGTGTGTGTGTGTATGAATATATATGTATGTGTGTATATATATATGTGTGTATGTATGTGTGTGTGTATATATATATGTATGTGTGTATGAATATATATGTATATGTGTGTGTACATATATGTATGTGTGTGTGTATGTGTGTGTATGTGTGTGTGTATGTTTGTGTGTGTATACCGGTATGTATATATCTATATATCTATATACACATACACATACACACATATACATACACTGTAGCTGTGACTTATAACCATAACTGAACTCAAAATTTCTGTTGCTAAGTGAGTTTTGCCCTTTCTTGCCCCATTCGCTAAATTGAATCACTGCAGTTGCTAAGTTGCTAAGGCAGGAGCCTGGATAGCTCTGCAGACTAAAGCACTGTAATTTAACACCAGCTGTCTGCAATTACTGCAGGTTCGAATCTCACCAGGCTCAAGGTTGACTCAGCCTTCCATCCTTTCTAAGGTAGGTAAAATGAGGACCCGGATTGTGGGGGCAATAAGCTGACTTTGAATAAAATATACAAAAGTATGAAGGCTATTGCTTAACGCACTGTAAGCCGCCCTGAGTCTCCAGAGAAGGGCGGCATATAAATCAAATTAAAAAAAAAAAAGTTAGCCATATAGTTGTTAACGGAATCTGGCTTCCCCGTTGATTTTGTTTGACAGAAGGTCACACTGCAACCGTCATAAACGTGAGTCAGTTGGCAAGCATCTGAATTTTGATCATGTGACCATGGAGATGCTGCAAAGGTCGTGTAAAAAAGAGTCATCCGTCACTTTTTTCAGCGCCGTTGCAACTTTGAACGTTCACTAAATGCACTTTTGTAAGTTGAGGACTACCTGTACATATACATATAATATGTATATGTATAGATATATACATAGATAATATGTATATCTATGTCTTTCCCTCCCTCCCTCCCTCCTTTCTTCTCTCCCTTTTATTGTATGTTGTACCAGTGATGGATTGCTCCCGGTTCGGCCCGGTTCGGCGATCGCGCGCAAAGCGTGTGCGTGAAGAGAACCGATGGTAACACTGGTTGGAACCTACTACTGTATTGTTGTTGTGGCCCACCAGCAGCTTGTGCGGATCGTGGCTGATCCCAACGATGAGGAGGCTGGTGTGATGTCGCACCAGCAGCCTGCGCAGCCAGCGCTCGCGTCGGACAGTGAGGAGGCCGAAGAGGATGTGATGCCAGAGGCAGAGTCTCAGCCAGGGCCTTCAGAACCTCCAGAGGCTCCTTCCAGTGGAGAGAGCAAAGTGGAGGAGCCTCTCCTCAATGCTCAAGCACGCAGGGCTGCCTAAAGGCAGGAGTGGCTACTCAGGAGGAGGAGGTCTACTCGAGAGTAGGGCTTGAGGTTAATTGGCCACTCCCTTAGCCTATTTAAGTTGCATGCAGCTAGTGCGTTCTTGCTGGAAACAACTTGTATTATTATCAGAGTATTTTGGTTTATCATATCTTGTTTTCTGGGCTGGTTGCCAACCTTTGCCGGTCTTGTTTATTCTTGTTACTTAATAAATTTGATAAGGTCTGTTGGTGGGTGTCAATATCCTCGGAAATCTGGAGCTGGGGCAGAACAGTTGTACTCATCCTAAATCATATTGACTCACTTGAGTAGCTTTATAAATGTTAAAAGAAATAAATATAATGTTAATATCTTCATAAACAAGGTTTACACCTAGGCAGGAAAAACCAAAGATACAAGAACAGATTTAGGCGAAACGTGGCTCAAAAACAGTAACTGTGAGAGGGACCTTGGAATCCTAGTGGACGATCCGTTAAACACGAGCCACCCCCTGTGTGGCAGCAGACAAAAAAAGCTAATACAATCCGTTATTCAGTGGTGAAATCCTCCGACGATCACCACCGGTTCGCTTGGCCGCACGTGCGCAGTGTGAACCGAATGTACTTTTCATCACTACCAGTTCGCCCCGCATTTCACCCCTGCCTTGTATTGCATAAACAGAGGCATAGAATCAAAATCGTGTTAACCATTAGTACCACTTTATAAACTTTTAATAAGACCACCCCTGGAATACTGCATCCAGTTGTGGTCACACACACATTACAAAAAAAAATCATGTTGAGACTTCGGAAAAGTGCAGAGAAGGAACAACTAAGATGATTAAGGGCCTGGAGACACAAACGTATGAAGAACGGTTGCAGGAATTGGATATGGTTATTCTAGACAAAAGAAGGACTAGAGAGTGACATGATAGCAGTATTCCAGCATTTGAGGTCCCGTCACAAAGAGGAGAAGGTCAGCCAGGGGTGAAATCTACTTACCTTCCTTAACGGTTCAGAAGCGCATGCGCCAGGGGTGAAATGTAAAATGTGTTACTACCAGTTCGGTGGGCGTGGCTTGGTGGGGGAGGGGTAATGTGACCGGGTGGGCGTGGCCAACTTTTTTTTTTTTAACTTTTCAAAGCATTTTTTCTAATGTTTTGAAAAGCCTCTGGCGATCAGGCAACTCAGCTGGGATCGTCAGAGACGCTTTTTAAAAAATGCTTTGAAAAGCCTCTCTGACGATTAGGCAACTCAGCTGGGATGGTCAGAGAGGTTTTTTAAAAAATGCCTCTCTGCCATCAGGCAACTCAGCTGGGATCGTCAGAGACTTTTCAAAGCATTTTTTTTACCACCTCTTCAGCCAAGAGGTTGCAGAAAAAAATGCTTTGAAAAGCCTCTGAGGATCCCAGCTGAGCCGCATGATCATCAGAGGCTTTTTTGTTTGTTTGTTTGTTTTTAAAAGCATTTTTTCGTCAGAAGAGGTTGTAGAAAAAATGCTTTTAAAAGTAAAAAAAAAAACCTCTGATGATCGTGCGACTCAGCTGGGGCCGCAGGGATTTTTGCTACTGGTTCTCCAAATCACCGGCCACCATCGCTACCGGATCAGGCGATCCGGTCCGAACTGGGAGCATTTCACCCCTGGCATGCACCCCGTATGTGTCATGTGCACACGCAGACCTTCTGTGCATGTGCAGAAGGTAAAAAACACATTACTTCCTGGTTGAAACCAGGAAGTAATGACAGCCGGGCGGGCGGGCGGAGCTTTGCTCTGCCATCACTACCGGATCGTCGAACCACCGGCCAAGATTGCTACCGGATTAGGCGATCCGGTCCGATCCGGGAGCATTTCTCCCCTGGGCTCAGCCTATTTTCCAAAGCACCAGAAAGCAGGACAAGAAACAATGGATGGAAAGTAAGCAAAGAGAGAAGCAACCTGGGATTAAGGAGAAACTTCCTAACAGTGAGGACAATTAACCAATGGAACAGTTTGCCTTCAGAAGTCGTGGGTGCTTCATCATTGGAGGTTTTTAAGAAGAAACTGGACAGCCAGCTGTCTGAAATGGTATAGGGCCATGATGGCAAACCTATGGCATGGGTGCCACAAGTGGCACATGGAGCCATATCAGTGGGCACGCAAGCTCAGCTCCGGCATGCATGCGTGCGCCGGCCAGTGATTTTTGGGCCTTCTGAGCCCACCAGAAGTCAGGAAACATGCTGTTTCTTGACTCCGGAGGGCCTCTGGGAAGGTGGGGAAGGCTGTTTTTGCCCTCCCCAGGCTCCTAGAAAGGCTCTGGAGCCTGGGGAGAGTGAAAAACGGGCCTACCGGGCCATCACGTGCCAAAAGCGGGGAGGAACACGGGGCGCATAGAATTATGGATGTGGGCACACGTGCGTGTGACACCCCCCTGCACTCCCCCCGCTTTTGGCACGTGATGGCAAAAAGGTTAGCCATCACTGGTATAGGGTCTCCTGCTTGAGCAGGGGTCTAGACTAGAAGACCTCCAAGGTCCCTTCCACCTCTATTCTGATTGATTGATTGATTGATTGATTGATTGATTGATTGATTGAAACTTCTACTGTTAGAATTCTGTTTACTGTGAGAGGCTTGAAGGACCAAGTCAGGGAACAGGTCATCACAGAGAAAATCAATGCGGTCATTAAAGTTCATGCTGACTTGACAGCGCATAATCAAAATGTTATTCAGTACATCTACTATTTTACATAAGCTTTTACATGTAAAAGTGCTGTGGGGGTCTAAAATTCCTATTACTCTTTGTTTTCAGTCACCCCCTTTTTGTTCATTAAGATGCGACCATGTTAGAGAAAAGAAAAACGAACAATAATTCTCAATGCAGTGTAAAAGACTCTAATTTTAGTAAATCTAAACAATATTTATTTATTTATTTATTTATTTACTTACTTACTTACTTACTTACTTATATTTGTTTGTTTGTTTGTTTATTTATTTATTTATTTATTTATTTAGTTATTTATTTATTGGTTCGATTTATATGCCGCCCTTCTCCGGAGACTCAGGGCGGCTTACAATGCGTTGAGCAAATAGCCTTCATACTTTTGTATATACCTGCTTAGTAGGGCTTTCGCCCCCCCCCCAAGCGGTGTTCTTTTTTATACAAAGTCAGCTTATTGCCCCCACAATCCGGGTCCTCATTTTACCTACCTCGGAAGGATGGAAGGCTGAGTCAACCTTGAGCCTGGTGAGATTTGAACTTGCATTAATTGCAGGCAGCTGGTGTTACTTAACAATGCTTTAGTCTGCTGCGCCACCAAGGCTCTTAATAAATACAACTGTTTCCTTGACCAAATAAATAAATGCTTGACAAGGACAATACCAATAGCTTTCATCCTGTCGTAATGGATCCAGTTTTGGTTACTCCATTATTTAAAAAAATGTTGAGACTCCATTGCAGAAAAGAGCAACAAAGATTTTCAGGAGACTGGAGGCTAAAATATGTTAAGAAAGGGTGCAGGAATTGGGCATGTCTAGCCTACTGAAAAGAAGGACTAGGTGTGACATGATAGCAGTGTTCCGATATTCGAGGGGCTCCCACAATAGAGTAGAGTAGAGTAGAGTAGAGTAGAGTAGAGTAGAGTAGAGTAGAGTAGAGTAGAGTAGAGTAGAGTAGAATAGAATAGAATAGAATAGAATAGAATAGAATAGAATAGAATAGAATAGAATAGAATAGAATAGAATAGAATAGAATAGAATAGAATAGAAATCTTTATTGGCCAAGTGTGATTGGACACACAAGGAATTTGTCTTCAGTGCATAAGCTCTCAGTGTACATAAAAGCTATAAGTGATAAATCATGATCATAGTCATCATAAAAATACATTCATCATAAATCATAAGATACAACAGTTAGTGATAGTCATAGGATACTAAACAAGCAATCAACATAAATCATACTAGGAAACTAAATAAAACAATATAAATCGTAAAGATACAAGCAACAAGGTTATAGTCATAAGTGGGAGGAGATAGATAATAGGAAAGTTGAGAAGAATAATAGTAATAATAGCCTTATTAAACAGTTTGACAGTGTTGTGGGAATTAGGGCTCGCGCGGAGGCTCCTGGAGGGTGTTTTTGGCCATTTCTGGCCTCCGATTGCCTCCGGGGGGAATGGGGGAGGCCATTTTCACCCTCCCCATGCTCCAGGAAAGCCTCTAGAGCCTGGGGAGGGTGGAAAATGGGCCTACCAGGCCACCTGGGAGTCTGGAAATGGGCCGTTTCTGGCTCCAGAGGTTTCAGGTAGGCCTGCTAGGCCCGAAACAGGGAGTGTGGGGTTGGTGTCATGCGCGCATGCACGGGGGAGCGCCGGGGGGTCGTGCACGCATGCATGGGGGTCAGGGCGCATTGAATTATGGGTGTGGGCACGCACACGCACGACTCCCCTGCTCCCCCCCACTTTTGGCAAGCGACGGCAAAATGGTTAGCCATTACTGATGTAGGGTTTCCTACACGAGCAGGTGGTTGGACTAGAAGACCTCCAAGGTCCCTTCCAACACTGTTATTCCCTTATTCTGTTATTTTCACTCTTACTATGTCTTCTCTTTATTTATTTATTTTTTTTATTTTTTTATTTTTATATGCCGCCCTTCTCCAGAGACTCAGGGCGGGTTACAATGCGTTAAGCAATAGCCTTCATACTTTTGTATATTTTATACAAAGTCAGCTTATTGCCCCCACAAACTGGGTCCTCAATTTACCTACCTTAGAAAGGATGGAAGGCTGAGTCAACCTTGAGCCTGGTGAGGATTGAACTCGCAGTAATTGCAGGCAGCTGGATGTTAAATGCTGCCTTAGTAGGAAGCATTAGCCTCCTACGCCACTCAGGTGTAAATTCACTCTTTAGAGTAAATACCTCCTGTTTTCCTTTTCTTTTTGGCTGTAAATCCATGCATCCGGATATCACTTTTCTCAAAGTCGATTGTCTACTTTGTTAAGTAACAGAAGGACAACACTTTCTACTAGATTCTAGGTGAGAGATAACTACTAGCTACGCTAGACAAATTATCCCTGCACTATTGATTTATATTCTAACCCTCTTAGCAATATAACCCAGCATTTTATTTTTATTTTACTTTATTTGTCTGTAACACCATGGCATTTCTGCACTTTAAGACGCCTTTATAGATCGTTGGCCAAGGAAAGCCAGTCTTTCTGTAGAGCACACACATTATTTCCGGCTTTGATTTTGTAATTGATGGTGTGCATTGTGATGCCTCTGAAGCTGAGTAGGTCAAGATGGTTTTAGCTTTACAAATCTTTACCGGTCTGATTGCATTGTTTCTGTTCGGAGCCGCATCACGCTTCATCAATTCCCTGGTTTGCTTGTAGAAAAGACATTCTATTGGACAGATTAAAGTCAACTCTGAGGTTTTTGAAAGTCTTTAGGCAAGACTCTTTTTTTGGGCTTGTTTGTGCTGTCGATGTCCCTGAGCCAGTTAACAGTGAAGCTGTTTTGCTAAGTTTGCAAATTCCCTCCCCACTCCTGGGGGAAGGATGTTGCAAAATCTCTATTCCCTCCCCACTCTGGGACCAGCCAGAGGTGGTATTTGCCGGTTCTCTGAACTACTCAAAATTTCCGCTACCGGTTCTCCAAACTACTCAAACTTTCCGCTACCGGTTCTCCAGAACCTGTCAGAACCTGCTGAATTTCACCCCTGGTTTAGAGTCTACACCCTGTGAGAGTCCAGCCCCCGTGAATTCCATTGATTCTTATCTGGCACCAATTTTCCTTAACCATTAGTAGATCAGATTCTTGGGTAAAGATAGGATGAAATAAAGCGGTCATGCTTTTGAACTTAATCCTGACTCCTGGTTTCTTATGCTTGACAGCAGGGTTCCTATAAGAACTCAAAGTGAAAAGTCAAAGAGTGAAAGTGGCAGATGGTTTTACATTTTACAGACACCGGTGTTGACTTGATTTGTCTATATTTATTGCAAATATGGTATAGCTGGCAGACGGTTGGATTAGAGCCAAGCAGAGCCAAGGTCAGGACCACTTTCATCCGTGAAAGACTTTGGCTCAATCGTGAACCCTTAAATAAACTCACTCATAGGGTAGTTGTCATGAGGATAACATTAGAAGGCCACCACTATAGTTGCAGGAAAGGTGGAATATAAAAAATATAACCATCATCGCAATCATCGTTATGTTATTCGGAGATACTTTGTACTTGTGATGCAACCAGGGGTGGGATTGAAAAATTTTAGCAACCAATTCTCTGCCCAGTTGCTGGGTGGCTGTGGCCATGGGGGCGTGGCCTACTCGGCCTCCTGTACCACGGGGGTGGGGGTTGCCCTCCCCAGGCTTCGGAGGCTTTCCTCAAGCCTTCCCTGGGCAACGGAGGCCCTCTGGAGGCTGGAAACAGGCCCATTTCCAGACTTCCGGTACTTCTGGTAGGCCCATTTTTTCCCCTTCCCCAGGCTCCGGAGGCATTCCTTGAGCCTTCAGGAGGGCAAAAACAGCCTCCCCTGGGTTCTGAAGGCCTTCTGAAGGTCAGAAACGGGCCTGTTTCCAGACTTCTGGAACTTCTGGGAGGCCCGTTTTTCGCCCTCCCAGAGCCTCCGCGCAGGCACTGCACTTACTTGGCATCCAAAATGGGCCATGTGGAGACTCCTGGGAGGGGAGGGGAGGAGAGGGGAGGGGAGGGGTGGGCGGAGTCAGTCAGTCCTTGCAACTACCGGTTTGTTGAACCAGATGTAAAATTAGTATCCGTTTCACCCAAATTGGTCCGAACCGGCTGAATCCCACCCCTGGGTGCAACTGTTAGAAAGTTCTCTTTCTCTGGAAATTTGATGTGTTGGTGAACAATGAAGAAAGTTGTTGGTTCCAAATTGTAACAGCATGACCAATTTTACAGACACCGTAGTTGATTTGTTCAGAAGAGAAACTAAAATACTAACTTCTATTTTTTTCCAGGCTGTAATAGCATGACCACTTTGACAGAAAACCTAGTTGATTTGTTCAGAAGAGAAAATAAAATACTAACTTCTATTTCTTCCAAACCGTAATAGCATGACCACTTTGACAAGAGAACTTAGTTGATTTGTCCAGAAGAGAAAATAAAATACTAACTACTGTTTCTTCCTCCTTCTCCATTTTTTTGGGGTCACTAAATAATTTGCTATTCTACACTGTGGCATAGAAATATTTTTTTTGAAAGCTATAGTTTTTCCAGCTGAGAAGGTCTTAATCCATATTGTCCTAGATTCCTGCTCTTTCGATTGACATAAGAATAACTAGCAGGCTACTCAGAGGGGCGAAAAAAAGTTTGCCGCGTTCTGTTTTCAGTGCCTCTAGATACAAAATCAAAGAAAATGGTATTCAAAAGAGATTCTGAAAGTAGAGCACAGAAAGCAATTCTTGTTAACTAACAAGGATTTCCCTCCTCCCCTTTTTATCCCTTCTTGTAGGAAGCAATTAAGTGGGTCTCGTACTTAATACCTATAAACAGCTGACTTCCAGAGAAGAAATGGCGAATTGAAGTTAGCTCCACTAAAAGAGGAACTGACGAGATGAAGAGCAGGCCAGTAGACGGATACGATGGAATGCATGGATGATCTTGAGGAAGTATGGCGAACGTATTTGAGTTTCAGCTTCAGTATCTGTCCTTCCAAAGAATGGTTAGAGTTGATTTGCATTAGGATTGACTTGTCACTATTAGAATACAATTTTTAACTGCGTATACACACTCGTATGCGTCAAGACTTATTGTTAAACTGACTGTGCAGAAAAAGAGGGATAGGAAAATCCAAGATGCAGAGGACTTACTTCCATCCCACATTACACAGGGAAACTCTTTTGATCTCAACAATGTTCAATGAGGACCCGGATTGTGGGGGCAATAAGCTGACTTTGTATAAATATACAAAAGTATGAAGGCTATTGCTTAACGCATTGTAAGCCGCCCTGAGTCTCCGGAGAAGGGCGGCATATCAATCAAATTTAAAAAAAAGAAAGGTAAAAGTGTTGGCATCAAAGTGGTCAGAAATTTTCTGGTAGACATTTCATCCAGATGTCTATGGAGATTCTCATTCATCCATGCGATGGTTGTCCCAAAGGAGCTTTTTCAAGAGGCAATTGGACTTTCTGGTTTTTCTTTGAAGGCATTTCACTTCTCATCCAAGAAGCTTCTTCAGCTCTGGCTGGATTTCATCGAGATACTCGAAAAATTGCCAAACAGCCTTGGTGGCGCAGCAGACTAAAGCACTGTTAAGTAACACCAGCTGCCTGCAATTACTGCAAGTTCAAATCTCACCAGGCTCAAGGTTGACTCAGCCTTCCATCCTTTCGAGGTAGGTAAAATGAGGACCCGGTTTGTGGGGGCAATAAGATGACTTTGTATAAAAAAGAACACTGCTTAGGGAGGGCCCGAAAGCCCTACTAAGCAGGTATATACAAAAGTATGAAGGCTATTTGCTTAATGCATTGTAAGCCGCCCTGTGTCTCCGGAAAAGGGCAGCATATAAATCGAACCAATACAATAAATAATTGTTCAGCATCTGAACAGTACACTGCACGAGTCAAAAAGAGGGCTGTGAAAATATTTACAGACCCCTCGCATCCTGGACATAAACTGTTTCAACTCCTACCCTCAAAACGATGCTATAGAGCACTGCACACCAGAACAACTAGACACAAGACCAGATTTTTTCCTGAATGCCATCACCCTGCTAAACAAATAATTCCCTCAACACTGTCAAACTATTCACTAAGTCTGCACTACTATTAATCTTCTCATTGTTCCTATCACCCATCTCCTCCCACTTATGACTGTATGCCTGTTACTTTGTTGCTTGTATCCTTACGACGTATGTTGATATCGATTGTTTTCTGATTGTTTATTTGTACCCTATGACTATCGTTAAGTGTTGTATGTTATGATTCTTGACGAATGTATCTTGTCTTTTTATGTACACTGAGAGCCTATGCACCAAAGACAAATTCCCTGTGTGTCCAGTCACATTTGGCAATAAAGAATTCTATTCTATGCTATGCTATCTCCTATTTCATCTAACTTATTTACAGAAATAACAAAATATAACAGAATAGCAGAATTGGAAGAGATCTTAAAGTCTTCTAGTCCAACCTTCTGCTTATGGCAGGTGAGCCTATACCATGTGAGACCCTGGAGATCTTCTAGTCCAACCCTCTGCTCAGACAGGAAACCATATACCATTTTGGACAATCTCTTCTTAAAATTTCCCCATTTTGGAGCATCCACAACTTCTGAATGCAAGCCGTCCCACTGATTGTTCTGATCATCAGGAAATTTCTCCTTAGTTCTAAGTTGGCACTCTCTTTGATAAGTTTCCATGTATGCATATTATATTTCAATGCCTAAATAGAGCTAAGAATGTGTATTTTGAATACAAACAGTGCCCATTAGAGGCAGGGATGGGGATGTCACATATTTTGTCCAAATTTCAAAGGAGATCCAGTTTACAGCTAAGAGCTAAACTGAAACAATATCATTTTTGCATATATTGCATTTTGCAGCCAAGCATTCTTATCAAACAAATTTTTGGAATGTCGATGAACGCAGAAGAAAGGGAAGATGATGGATAAGATTGACAGACAGGATAATACTGGAGAATAGTTAAGCCAAACTGTGAACCAGTTAAACAAATAGAGATAGAAGTGGTGGAAAACACCGCTGGGAAATAGCTACTTAACTTATGAACCAGCTAAATTCAGACTTAATAGTATTAGAGAACAAGCCTGAAGTAAACAAAATGAAGTATTTTGGGAGTAACAAATTATAGATGGAAATGTTGATTGATTTTGAAGCGACTTTAAGAGAGGAGGAAAATATTCTTTGTCAAGATCATGGATACTAGCTGCCATTTAAGAGAAGTAGAATATAGATTTGATGTAATGGGTCTTAGGAATGAGGAATATATATTAAATATTGATTGTTAAAATGACAAAGATTTGGAATGGTATCTATTTGGAAATAATTGTTTAGAATTTTGGGTGATATAGTAGAATGATAAATGTTTAGAATAAGATTTTTTTTCTTTCTTTTTTTTTAAAGATGTAAATGGATAAAATTTGGAACAAAATTGGTTGAGGGAATGTGAGTAATTGTACCTATTTTATACCGAATCAAACCCTTGCTCTAAATAGATGTATTTTATGTTGTATGTCTAAAAAAAAAAAAAATCAAAAAAAAAAAAAAAGATTGACAGACAGGTTCCAGAACTCGCTGGAATGTCCTTGAAAGAGTAACGGATTAATGCTGAGGTGGTGAGCTTTTGTCCTTCAGGTCTCCAGGGTTCAAACCCAATTTAGAAATCCTAATACAGAGGGTAATCCAGACTGAAAACAGATTTGTTTTACTTAAGTGACAGAAAAGGTGTCCTTCCTAAATGCCAATAAATGCCCTTCTAATATTCCAGCCAGTAACTTTTTTTCAATATTTCATTAGCACCCCCCCAAGTGTGACACGAGACTGCCACTCAACTTGTCAACCCCTAGTCTTGAATAAGCAAGTCTCTTTGGACATTTTTATCCTTGACGTGTTCCACATTTTAATAGGAAAACGTCGGAGAAAACAATTCAGAGTTTATTTTCTGTTCAGCAAGATCGGTGGCTCTTATTTCAAAGGTAGGTTTCTTCTCTCTTGCCCATCTTCCCTCTAAAATTGCCAAGAAGGCATTCAGAGTTGTTAACCTAATCTTGCGTAGCTTCTTCTCCGGTAATATTGTACTGCAAACTAGGGCATACAAAACCTTTGCCAGACCAGTTCTCGAATACAGCTCAGCTGCTTGGAACCCGCACTGCATATCGGACATTAATACAATTGAGCGAGTCCGGAGGTATTTCACGAGAAGAGTCCTCCACTCCTCTGCTCGCAACAGAATCCCTTATGCCACCAGGCTAGAAATTTTGGGCTTAGACAACTTAGAACTACGCCGCCTTCAGTCTGATCTAAGCGTAGTACACAAAATGATCTGCTATAATGTCCTACCTGTCAATGACTACTTCAGCTTCAACTGCAATAATACACGAGCACACAATAGATACAAGCTTAAAGTGAACCGCTCCAAACTTGATTGCAGAAAATACGACTTCAGTAACAGAGTGGTCAATGCCTGGAATGCATTACCTGACTCTGTGGTTTCATCCCCAAACCCCAAAAACTTTAACCTTAGGCTGTCTACTGTTGACCTCACCCTATTCTTAAGAGGTCTGTAAGGGGCCTGCATAAGCGCACCAGCGTGCCTACCGTCCCTGTCCTACTGTCCCTCATTTATCCGTATCCATTTCCTGTACTCATAATCATGTTTATATTTATATCTGTTATCTTGTACATGTTTGACAAACCAAATAAATATATAAAATGTTTTTTGGAGTGGGTTGCATTTGGAGAGATTCCCACAACATGTGCGTTCTTTTTGTTCCGTTGCTCCTTCATGCTACTGAATCATGCTGCAATTGTATTAAGTGTGGAAAATGTTCACTTCTGCATTTATGTCTAGGAAGCAGCTTTTTAAAAAAAGAGTTATCTCTAGCTCTTGCTGACCTCAGTATTCCTTCACTAATGTATTTATAAGGGTTTTTCTTCTGTTATCCTGTATATATTTGTAACCGTTATTTAGGTCATGCTATCTACTAGCATTGCAAAAGCTCTTGGTTGGTACAGGAAGTTTTTTAGAACTCTGGAAGCTGGAAGTATTAATAATGGAGGAGAATCCACCTATCACATTTGATAGGACACAATTGCTAGAATGCTACAGTAGTGGTCAAAATTGGGGAAACCTTTTGGGAAAAGTGTATTTTTGAGGTTTGATGGTTAATAACATCACTTTTTTTTGGAGTTTCAAGATAATCCTATTCCACTGCTGGAATGGCCTGGGAATTTTCCCAGACCTTCACCCAATTGAAAATCTATGGAGCTGACTAAAGAAACTTGTTCGTCAGAAGTGACCCAGCAATAAAACCCAGTTAATAGAAACAATCCTTCAATCTTGGTTTCATATTAGAACAGCTGCAGAACTCAAAGACTTGGTTCACTCCATGGGAAGGCCGTAATTCAGGCTAAAGGTTACCCACCTATTAACTGACATGCTGATAATTTTTGTATATCTCGCTTTTTCTATGGTGATCATTTTTGTATATCCCATTTTTTCTACACCTTTCACTTTTCTTCCTTACACCATAACTGCTATTCTAATAGCAAATCCTTCATAAAAGTTATTGCATTACATTCTTGATTAAATTATCTTTCCATTCATATATAAGTTTATGGTACTACTCCAAAAAAAAAAAAAAAGTGGTGTTATTAGCTAGTTTTAGAAAATACACTTTTCCCAAAAGGTTTCCACAATTTTGGCCACTACTGTAAGCATGAAGAGAATACTCTTTGAAGCTGGAAGAACCTTAAAATTTACAGAATTCCAACTAACTATTCAGGGGCTTTTCTTTATGCAAATTATCACAGTAAATTATTGCCAGGTTTTTGCACAATAGCATTCCGTATTTGCATACGCAACTGATTTCCTCGCGGATCTCTTTAGATAGCTTTTTTAGAGTTCGGTCTAAATTTATTATTTGTTTCTAACCATAAAAAAATCTGTCTATCTATCTTCATGTGCAGTGTCTCCACCAGATGGCCGCGGTTTATTCATAGTTCGCAGGATATCCAAATTCAAGTTTAAAAATTCTTAAGATCGTAGAAGAGTGTTCCAGCTTGAAATCTGCAAGAGTCCAAGTGGCAAAGCCAACACTTTATGTGACACTTTACCAGCCTTCCAAGATTTTTGTTTTGTTTTATTGTTTCACCCACAACACAGTCTATTCCACTCATGGACCACCAGATTGGAAGCTATTGCTTTCAAACTTTAAAATATGTGAAATCTGCCCGTTTGTTTTTGCAATCCTTCTTTCTCTCTTTAGCCCTATCTAGAATTTTTCCAATCCTTCTTTCTGTGTACTAAGATATGCTACTCTACAAAGAATACTATGCCACAAAAGCAATAATTCCCACATAGAATAGAATAGAATAGAATAGAATAGAATAGAATAGAATAGAATAGAATAGAATAGAATAGAATAGAATAGAATAGAATAGAATAGAATTCTTTATTAGCCAAGTGTGATTGGACACACAAGGAATTTCTCTTGGTGCATACACTCTCAGTGTACATAAAAAGAAAAGATACATTTGTCAAGAATCATAAGGTACAACACTTAATGATAGTCATAAGGAACAAATAAGCAATAATATCATAATAAGAAACAGTCAATATAAATCTTAAGGATACCAACAACAAGGTTACAGTCATACAGTCATAAGTGGGAGGAGATGGGTAATAGGAACAATGAGAAGATTAATAATAATGCAGACTTAGTAACTAGTTTGACAGTGTTGAGGGAATTATTTGTTTAGCAGAGCGATGGCATTCGGGAAAAACCTGTCCTTGTGTCTAGTTGTTCTGGTGTGCAGTGCTCTATAGCATCGTTTTGAGGGTAGGTGTTGAAACAGTTTATGTCCAGGATGTGAGGGGTCTGTAAATATTTTCACAGACCTCTTTTACTGCATAAATGAGCATTATTATAGAGTAGTGTGATGGAATGTAGTCTGGATTCCGAAGAGGAAGGGGCTGCATTCCAGAGGTATAAGAAACAGTGAAGTTTAGATAGTTTGGTTGGGAGGAAGAGGCTCAAGTTAGCTCCTCCCTAGAAGTTCTTAGAGTATATCTTCTTCCTCCCACTCTAAACTTCACAATCTCTTACTCCACTGCAATGCAGCCCCTCCCTCTTTGGAATCCATACTGTCAACATTGAATGGCTTCGCTTCTTTCAAACTATTCAACTTGCCAATAAACTGGGAGGAGGAAAGGGTGAAATGGAATTCTGAGAAGTTGTGCACAGACTGTGAGAGTCTGGAAACCATCAAGATCACCACTGCAGGTGCTTGAGAAGGAAATGTACTGTTCCCATAATAAAAGTCCACCTCAAAATTCGGACAATGTGATCCCTCTCACAGTTAGTACTATTGAGCAAGGTTCCATATATACTGTACCTGTGCATTTTGTTTTTCTTGCCTAAATGTAGAGAGTCCTAGTGGACAACCATTTAAATATGAGCCAGCAGTGTGCAGTAGCTGCCAAAACAGACAACACAGTTCTAGATTGCATAAACAGAGGGACAGAATCAAGATCACATGAAGTGTTAATACCGCTTTATAATGCCTTGGTAAGGCCGCACTTGGAATACTGCATCCAGTTTTGGTCGCCACGATGTAAAAAAGATGTTGAGACTCTAGAAAGAGTGCAGAGAAGAGCTACAAAGATGATTAGGGGAATGGAGGCTAAAACATATGAAGAATGGTTGCAGGAACTAGGTATGTCTAGTTTAATGAAAAGAAGGGAAGACATGAGAGCAGGGTTCCAATATTTCAGGGGCTGCCACAAAGAAGAGGGAGTCAAACTATTCTCCAAAGCACCTGAGGGCAGGACAAGAAGCAATGGGTGGAAACTAATCAAGGAGAGAAGCAACTTAGAACTCAAGAGAAATTTCCTGACAGTTAGAACAATTAATCAGTGGAACAACTTGCCTCCAGAAGTTGTGAATGCTCCAACACTGGAAGTTTTTAAGAAGATGTTGGATAACCATTTGTCCTAGGAGTCGTCCCTGCCATTTCCTCTGGTTAGGGTTTGGGAGACAGAGCTGGAAATCAGATAAGATGGCAAGAGGAGCCCCGTCTTGCTCCACATGCCCCAAAATAATAAAACCTCCCTCCAAAATAAGGCCAAGCGCTTATTTCAGGGTTCAAAAAAATATGACAGGGTCTCATTTTTGGGGAAACACGGGTACATACATATTTAAATTCTGCAGAGCTGAACTCAACACCTTCCTATAAGTGTAATTTATAGGAGAACGAGAATGTACAAATACTGTATTTAGGACATACATTAATTCAGGGGTGAAATCCAGCAGGTTCTGACAGGTTCTGGCGAACCAGTAGCAGAAATGTTGAGTAGTTCGGAGAACTGGCAAATACCACCTGTAGCTGGTCCCAGAGTGGGGAGGATATGGAGATTTTGCAATATCCTTCCCGCAGGAGTTGGGTGGAAATGGAGATTTTGCAGTATCCTTCCCCTGCCACGCCCACCAAGCCACACCACACCCACCAAGCCACGCCCACAGAACCAGTTAGTAAAAACATTTGAATTTCACCACCGCATCAATTCCATCTAAAGAAATTGAAACCTTTGTAACCCATTTGTGGTGCAGATAATGTTCATGTCGTTTCATCTTCTGCAGTAATTAAAATATCTGAAAAAGTCTACAGTATCTAAAGAGACAGCATGGGCTGTTTTATATATAATTTCTCCGTCTGGCAGTAAGTCAGTAAACAGAAGAAAGGCAAGCAAATATCCCATTCCCCCTCCCAGATCATCGCTTATGGTTTCCTATCCCATTGTTATTTTAAATTCAGTTCCCCGAAGTTTAAGTTACAGTATGCGTATTGAATCTGCATATATTGGCTGCTGCTGCTACCATATGACGATTTTCAAAATTAAAACCATTTAATTGGTTAATCTTTGGCTCTTGAAAGAGAAAAAAAAATGTGTGGCTGCGGATATAGTTCAGCTAACTTAATTATGTTGGAGCATTAAGAAGTTATCATTATCAAATCTCCTCTGCATATTTCACTTAATTATCGCTGAAAAGCAGGTCCCACGGTATCTAAAGAGAGGTAAAAAAAGATCATAATTGGAAACTCAAAGCCACTTTAAAGCAACCACCTTTTGCAAAAAAAAAAAGCATGAGAAGCAGAAGGTACCCACCAGGGAAATATTTGTTCTTGCAAGCAGACAAATTAATTGAATAAAATCCGAATGCTTTCCTTTGCAAGATGGGCTTGTGCTGCAGGGGCGATGTTGATAAAAGTCAAACAAGCACTGCCACCTTGCACTATCTCCGTGCAAAGAACACCTGTGCGATCACACCTTATGGGCTGCGTACCGCAGCAGAACCAATTAATTTCTGGCTCGGTTGCAAGAGATTTTGAAAACAGAATAACAGAGTGGGAAGGGACCTCGGAGGTCTTCTAGTCCAACCCCCTGCTTAGGCATGGAAAGCCTACACAACTTCAGACAAATGCTTATCCAATCTCTTCTTAAAAACTTCCAGTGTTGGAGCATTCACAACTTCTGGAGGCAAGTTGTTCCACTGATTAATTGTTCTAAGTGTCAGGAAATTTCTTCTTAGTTCTAGGTTGCTTCTCTCCTTGATAGTTTCCACCTATTGCTTCTTGATCTAACCTCAGGTGCTTTGGAGAATAGCTTGACTCCCTCTTCTTTGGGCAACCCCTGAGATATTGGAACACTGCTCTCATGTCTCCCCTAGTCCTTCTTTTCATTAAACTAGACATACCCAATTCCAGCAACCATTCTTCATATATTTTAGCCTCCAGGCTCTCAAATCACCTTTGTTGCTCTTCTGTGCACTGTTTCAAGAGTCTCAACATCTTTTTTACATCTATTCTATTCTACTCTAAAGCTGTATGGGTGTCTCCTTTCTCAGTCCGCTTTTAAGCTTTCATCATGGTCCAGCCAAAGGAGTAATTTCAAATTAGATGATGTGTTCTTCCTTTATAATTCAACCCCACACTATTTTCATCAATGCATGGATGTGGAAGTCAGTATTTCCTCTACTACTGTAGTGGAAACCAAATCTAAAACCCTGGCTGAACGTCATTGCTCCTTTCGCACAGTTTGTTTGTTTGTTTGTTTGTTTGTTTGTTTGTTTGTTTGTTCGATTTATATGCTGCCCTTCTCCGGAGACTCAGGGCGGTTTACAATGCCTTAAGCAATAGCCGTCATACTTTTGTATATACCTGCTTAGTAGGGCTTTCGCCCCCCGCCAACGGTGTTCTTTTTATACAAAATCAGTTTATTGCCCCCACAATCTGGGTCCTCATTTTACCTACCTCGAAAGGATGGAAGGCTGAGTCAACCTTGAACCTGGTAAGATTTGAACTTGCAGTAATTGCAGGCAGCTGGTGCTAGTTAACAGCACTTTAGTCTGCTGTGCCACCAAGACTCTTAAGTTACCATACAATTTGCTAATAAACGCGTAGGGTGGAGTTGTGCAATGGTGTAAAAGCACCATTGGCTGAGCCAGACAATTGGTCTTGGTTCAGTACAGCCTTTTCAGATTTCTCTGGGATTGCAGCGAAATTTTTCTTCCCAGTTCTACAATTGTAGCAGGAGGGATTACTGAATGAATTTGCTAATGAAATAAAACGTGGAGTATAATTGAGGGATGTTGCTCTTCTAGACATAAATGAGGCTAAACACTGTTGTCCATAATTTGATAAAGCCACACTGACTCACTCACTTAAAAATTAATGGTAAGTGGGAATGACCTTGGGAGATAGAAAGAAGAGCTGTAGAAGACCGTAGGCCGGTGAGTGGTTTACTCACCGAGTGCCAAACAGGTATGCCAAACAGGCATGCGCACATACTATCTGTGCTAATGTGTGGCTCTTCCCCCGTGCGCTGTGCATGCAACTGCACCTTCTGTGCATGTGCACAGCTTTTGTGCACGTGTCCCCATACACTGCGTGCACAACCACACCATCTGTGCATGCGTGCAGGTTTTGCACAGCTTCGTGCGCTGCATGTGCAATTGCAGACATCCGTGCATGCACACGGTTTTCATGCATGCAATGTATGTGCACAAATGACATCTATGCATGTGTGTGCTGTGCGCAAGTACTCTAATGCACAAGTGCAAACTTGTGCACATGCGCAGTAGAGCTGCAAAGACCAGCTGGGTCCCCTGAATTGCACACACCGGAGGCCCGGACACCAGCTGGGATGCGCGCACATGCGCAGCTGCAAGTGAGTTGGGCGACAGCTCACGTGCCCTGAAAGATGGCTCTGTGTGCCACCTTGAGCATGCATGCCATAGGTTCACCCTCACAGCTGTAGGAAATGGTCAGATAAGAAGAAACAATGTGGGCATGGACTCTCCCTAGTTCCTTGGACTAGAAAGAGGAGTAGCAAGATGTTGTGACCTAGGCTCACTTAGTGATTACAAGACACAATTAGTCCTAAACAAAACTGTTTTATTATAACAGCTGGGAATTACTTCATTCTCAGCTTAGTCCAAATTAATTCCAAAACAAGTCCTTCAGAAAAAGTCCTTCGGCTTATCCTTCAATAAACCTTTATTTTCTTTGGCACCCTGCCAAAGGCCTTTCTTGGCAAAGCCCCACGAAGTTCAGAAACAAGAGGCGCCGACTAGAAACAGATTTAGCAATGTTGCTTTCCTACAAAGAGCCCAAGAGTCTTTGCTGCTCTTTTAAGCCTTATGGGACGGGCCAATCATCTCCTGGCCTTACTCCTGAATCATCCTTTTTGCTTTAGCTGCTCTTGCCTTCTGGCAGCTCTGTACATGCGCACACTAGGAACAGACTCCTCCTGTTCCTCTGCCTCTCTTTTGTCCGACTCTGGAGGCTCCGGAGTCCGCGCACACTCCCAGATGGCCCTGGCCCAATCTCTGCCTCTGACACAGAGCCCTTGTCCAGGCCGTCCCCAGACTCCAGGACTGGCCCATGGTCCTCCCCAGCCTCCTCACTGTCCAACTCCACTGCTAGCTCCGCAGGCTGCTGGCGGACCACGACACAAGAGATGTACCTTCAGACTTACAAGTGTCTGTTATAACTTTACAATAAAAACAGAGTTAATAATTCTGGGTGTGTTTCTTTTCTGGACTACCTCATAAGGAGTCTTAAAATTCTGAAAGTACCATCCCACAGTAGAGGAGAGAACACTGAACTCCAGAGCTACCTTCACTTGAGTGGGAGGTCATCTGGGCTGCTGAAAGAGAAGGTCAGTGGGCCCAGATTCAAAAATAAATAAAACAACGGGCACAGCTAGGGGGTGGGCAGAGTTAAACATGTCATCAGCTTAGAGTCCTTAAATTGCCACAAATTATCAAGTCCAATTCTTCTTGGATTCTGTTGACTCTCATCTGGTGTCAATTTAAGATGTTGTACCTTATGATTCTTGACGAATGTATCTTTTCTTTTATGTACACTGAGAGCCTATGCACCAAGACAAATTCCTTGTGTGTCCAATCATATTGGCCAATAAAGAATTCTATTCTATTCTATTCTATTCTATTCTATTCTATTCTATTCTATTCTATTCTATTCTATTCTATTCTATTCTATTCTATTCTATTCTATTCTATTCTATTCTAGTATTGAACTTAAATTGTCTAGATTCTTGTGTATAGGCTTGAATAAATCTTCTGGGCTATAACTTAACAAATAGTCTTGTTCCTTTGAGCCTGACATTAATCTAATGGAATTCAAAGGAGGTTGGACTTGAATCGTTTTTGTGGCAACATAAGGACTCTAAGCTGATGTCACATTTAACTCTGTCCCCAGCTCTGCCTGCTCTTGTCCTACAATAGCTCTATTTATTCTCCCCCTCATAGCCTCTTCTCTCTTTCTTTCTTACAACAGTTAACTTGCAGAGGCCTTTTGAAAATAAATCAGGGATTACATAAGATTTGAAGGCCAGTTTTTGTTCAATCCCGACAACTTGAATGTAGGAGTGAAATTATCCTATGGAAACAAACTATATAATACAAACTTTTGACAGGCATCCAGCTGCTCTTATATAAAAAAATATACCATATTTTTCAGACTATAAGACACACTTTTTTGTTTCCCAAAAGGGGGTGAAAATGTCTGTGCATTTTATAGACCGAATATCGCTGAAGCCCTGCCCACCATTTGGCCTCCAAACACCCCATTTTCGGGTCTTTTTCAGCCTTTTTCAGGCCTTTTTTCGGGCCTTTTGAAAAGCCTTGAAAACGGGCTGAAAAAAAGCCTCGAAAATGGGCTAAAAAAAGCCTCAAAAACAGGTCCAAAAAAAGCCTTGAAAATGGGCCAAAAATAGCCTCAAAAACGGGCTGAAAAAAGCCCTAAAATGAGCCAAAAAAAGGCCTGAAAAAGGTTTTTTTTAAAAAGGCCTGAAAATGGGCCAGAAATGGGGCTCACGGAGGCCAAAAACTTTTTTTGTTGTTGTTTTCCTCTTCTAAATTTAGGTGCGTCTTATAGTCTGAAAAATACAGTATAAGCTCAATGCATAGCCAGCTGTAAGATCAATCAGAGGCATGGTTAATTTCCTTATAGCTTTTGTATTTATTTTTTAAGTGGCGAATCAAAATGTACATGCTATGCTTAGTATATGCAATCAACTGTTCCATTTAAGAAAGTAGGACAAATAACCCATTTTTTCCAGTAGTATGAATGTATTTTTTTAGCTTATGAAATGTATTAATTTTCCTACTGTAACGCAACACAAAGGAATGCAAACTACAAAGAAATGTGTATTCAAATATATCAAAGAAAGAGACCCAGGATATTCCATATTATCTCTGTGATGTGATCACTTTAGGGATGTTATCTAGCTAATTCAGTCTGGTTTGTTCTATTATTGCTGGAGGTCTTCGTGTTTAGTCCTAGAGCTGAACTCTCATCGCCCTCTTCTCTAACAAGATGGCTCCTTATGACCTGTTCGGTTTGGAGTAATCATCTTTTCATTAAGCTATAAAAAGAGCTATCAGTCCTTTTATAGTGGAGTATGGAATTGAGTAAAGTATTCCGGGCATGAGGGTAGTGGAGAAGAGAGAATCAGAGCAGATTAATTTTGTTTAATGTTTTGAAATAGAAATGATTATTCCTACAGTCAGAACTGGTTGTCCCTTAATTTAGATAACTTTGCTAGATAAGTCCTCCATTGGACGGCTTCAATTATACAGTATAAATGAATGGAATGGAGTTTGAAACCATCTAAATGAACAGATTTCATCAGTCTTATGAAAATGAATTCAATGAGTTAATGGTACCATGTGGGCCCCCTTTTCCCCCCACTGCTAAATGGCTTGCCAATCCACTCTTTTGAGGGAACTGCGTTCTAATGTTATTATTTTCCATATGTACCAATTCTACTTATAATTTTATAAATGACTATTTTTGTCCGTACCCCTCCCTCCTCATTTAAGAATCCTACACTTTCCTCAAATCCAAGGGGAAAGTCCTCTGGTTATTGTGATCTGCTTTCCATCTCTACAGATCATCTCTACATCTATTTTCATCTCTACAGAGCTTCTTCTCTGGTAATCTTGTACTATTAACTAGAGCATACAAAACATTTGCTAGACCAATTCTTGAATACAGCTCATCTGTCTGGAACCTGCACTGCATATCAGACATAAATACAATCAAGAGAGTCCAGAGATATTTTATAAGAAGAGTTCTCCATTCCTCTAACCGCAATAAAATACCTTATGCCACCAGACTCCAAATTTTGGGCTTAGACAACTTAGAACTACGCCGACTTCAGTCTGACCTAAGCATAGTACATAAAATTATCTGCCACAATGTCCTTAATGACTACTTCAGCTTCAACCACAACAATACATAAGTAAATAATAGATACAAACTCAAGGTAAACCATTCCAAACTCGATTGCAGAAAATAGGACTTCAGCAACAGAGTGGTCAATGCCTGGAATGCACTACCTGACTCTGCAGTTTCTTCCCCAAACCCCCAAAACTTTAACCTTAAACTGTCTACTGTGGACCTCACCCCATTCCTAAGAGGTCTGTAAGGGGAGTGCATAAGAGCACCAGCGTGCCTTCCGTCCCTGTCCTAATCCTTTTTACTTAACTCTTTTCATGTATTCAAATTATGTTTATACTTTTATCTATTATCTTATATATGCTTAACAAATAAACTTATGATTATGATTATGATGATGATGATTATACCTTACTGGGGATAATCGTAAATTTGTACAAGGGAATGCAAACAGAGACTGACCAGACTGGTATCAGCACTAGCTGAGCTCACTAAGTAGGATCAAGACTCGATCCAAGCTCAGCAGTTAAGTCGGCTTAATACTTGTGTAGGACGCTATCAATGAATTCTAAGATTGTAGACTAGATTAAGATAATACCCTAGAGCAAGGGTGTCAGACTCAATGCCAGGCCTGGAAGCCATCTTTTTCATTGGGCCTTAAGGCGTGCCACTTTTACTACTGTGGAAAACTGGGAGGGGGGATTGTATGGAGCCAGGGTGATATATAGTCATAATAACATTCCTTTCTCAGAGAGTCAAGGACATCTTGCCCTGCACCTGGATGGATGAACCTGGGAGTTATCTCCAGTTGGGATGGTGCTTTGATTGGACCATGTGATGGACATGTGGGTGCAGGGGAAGGGACATGGACTTACTTTTGAGTGGGGAAAACCTGGAAGCTTTCAGATTCAGGTTTTCCCAGATGTGCCAATATGACCTCTCTAATAAAATGGAACTTTGAGGAAAATCAAGTCTTGGAGTTTTCTTTCATTGGGGGTGTTACTTGGAACGCTCACACTCAAGGATCAAGATGCGGCCTACGGAGTGCTTAGATCTGGCCCACAGGGCCACCCTGAAAACAGCAAAGGACTGGTCCACAGTGCCTCTGCCCTCCTGAACTCCATTTTCAGCTGCGACAGCCTCCTCCAATCCTCTGCCAACCCTCTGTTTTTGCTGGCAGAGCTCTTGGGCCGCCACAGGCGCCCCTGACATGAGTGATGTCAAGTTGGCCATACACACCCTGGCTACACCCACCTGGCCTCCCAAGGTCAAACACAACCCTGATGTGGCCCTCAATGAAATTGAGTTTGACACTCCTGCCCTAGATGGAGGCAGAGGCAAACTACTTCCATATTGTTGCCAAGAACACCAGATGAATCATCCATGAAATATCAATACATATTTCTCTTTCTCTCTCTCTTTTAAGGTTATGCACTGTCAGGACTGCCATCATTCGCTTCGCATTCGCTAGCTGACAGTCTTCCATGAACTACGGGGGAAAGGCTAACTACTCATCGTACCTTCCAGAGATACTGTCTCAAGGTCAGAATGCTGGGTATGGAATTTAACAGCTCACCAAGCAGCCCACTGTTGAAGGGACAGTTCCAAAAACATAATATTCCCTTATTATGCTTTATTATAGAGAAGGGGAAGGGGAAGGGGAAAGGGAAAGGGGAAGAGGAAGAGGAAGAGGAAGAGGAAGAGGAAAGAGAAAGGGGAAAGGAGAAAGGAAAGGAGAGGAGAGGAGAGGAGAGGAGAGGAGAGGAGAGGAGAGGAGAGGAGAGGAGAGGAGAGGAGAGGAGAGGAAAGAAGGAAAGGAAAAGAAAGAAGGAAAGGAAAGATAGAAGGAAAGGAACGGAACGGAACGGAACGGAAAGGAAAGGAAAGGAAAGGAAAGGAAAGGAAAGGAAAGGAAAGGAAAGGAAAGGAAAGGAAAGGAAAGGAAAGGAAAAAGGAAGGAAAGGGAAGGAAAAAAGGAAGGAAAGGAAAGGAGAGGAAAGAAGGAAAGGGAAGGAAAGGAAAGAAGGAAAGGAAAGGAAAGATAGAAGGGAAGGGAAGGAAAGGGAAGGAAAGGGAAGGGAAGGGAAGGGAAGGAAAGGAAAGGAAAGGAAAGGAAAGGAAAGGAAAGGAAAGGAAAGGAAAGGAAAGGAAAGGAAAGGAAAGGAAAGGAAAGGAAAGGAAAGGAAAAGGACAGGGAAAGGGAAAGGGAAAGGGGAATGGGAAAGATTTTTTAAAAAGAACTCTCCATGCTTTCAATCACAAAACATCTTCATTCATCCCCATAGAACCTTTCTGGGATCAACCATAGTGCACCCCAATGTTTGTGGGGAAAACCAGGTGAGAGCCCGGGAGGGGGGAAGGATCTTCCAAAGCCTAGCTGAGAAGTCACAGTGCCCCAATCACCCTAAATGGCAACATTTAACAAAGTGGATTTGTCGTAAAGGATTTTTTTAAGCGTTAAAAACAGTCTTAAGTCACTTCTTTCAGTGCCGTTGTACCTTTAAACAGTCACTAAGTGAACTGTCGTAACCGGAGGACTACTTGTATTAGCCCAACGATGGCAACAACTGTGAACAGGATCCTGCCAACTGCTCAGCCTGGACTATGGTTCATATTTGAGAAAAGTCAGCCGTAGCTACCTTCTCTCTCTTTTAAGAGGGATTAGACAGCCTCGCTGTCTCAAAGTATATCGACAAAGTCCCTGATATATGTGCATTGGTGTGTGTGCATGTGAATAAACAGTTTTGCAAATCATGCACATAAAACGGCATAATCCCTGCATTAGCGAACAGCATTAAATCTAATTGTGAGCAAATTGGAAGGAATGAGTAGATGACAAGCTATCTTATTAACGTTTTCCCTTCGTTGTCACGGCCCCGGCACATGGTAAGGACGCTGCCTGCAAACAACTCACCACGTCTGTTCTGATTTAAACAATTTTGGCATTCTTGGTTGTTGTTGTTAGTTGCGAAGTCATGTCCGACCCATCACAACGCCATGGATGATGTTCCTCCAGGCCTTCCTATCCTCTACTATCCCTTGGAGACCATTTAAGATCACGCTGACTGCTTCAGTGACTCCATCCAGCCACCTCGTTCTCTGTCGTCCCCTTCTTCTTTTGCCCTCAATCTTTCCCAGCATTAGGCTCTTCTCCAGTGAGTCCTTCCTTCTCATTAGGTGGTCAAAATATTTGAGTTTCATTTTCAGGATCTGGCCTTCTAAAGAGCAGTCACGGTTGATCTCCTCTAGGACTGACCGGTTGGATCGCCTTGCAGTCCAAGGGACTCGCAGGAGTCTTCTCCAGCACCAGAGTTCAAAGGCCTCCATTCTTTGGCCTTCTCAGCCTTTCTTATGGTCCAACTTTCACAGCCATACATTGCAACTGGGAAAACCATAGCCTTCACTATACACACTTTTGTTGGCAGGGTGATGTCTCTGCTTTTTAGTATGCTGTCTAACTTTGCCATAGCTTTCCTCCCCAGGAGCAAGCGTCTTTTAATTTCTTGGCTGCAGTCCCCATCTGCAGTGATCTTGGAGCCCAGGAAAATAAAATCTTTCACTACCTCCATTTCTTCCCATTTATTTGCCAGGAATTGAGAGGGCCGGATGCCATGATCTTAGTTTTCTTAATGTTGAGTTTCAAGCCAACTTTTGCACTCTCCTCCTTCACCCACATCAAGGAGCTCTTTAGTTCCTCTTCACTTTCTGCCATTAGAGTGGTATCATCTGCATATCTGAGGTTGTTGATATTTCTCCCAGCAATCTTAATTCCAACTTTTGATTCATCTAGCCCCACCTTTCTCATGATGTGCTCTGCATATAAGTTAAATAGACAGGGCGATAGTATACAGCACCACAGTTCAAAGGCCTCAATTCTTTGGTGCTCAGCCTTTCTTATGGTCCAACTTTCACAGCTTTCTCCCCAGGAGCAAGTGTCTTTTAATTTCTTGGCTGCAGTCCCCATCTGCAGTGATCTTGGAGCCCAGGAAAATAAAATCTGTCACTATCTCTATTTCTTCTCCAACAATTTGCCAGGAATTGAGAGGCCCGGGAGCCATGATCTTAGTTTTCTTAATGTTGAGTTTCAAGCCAACTTTTGCACTCTCCTCCTTCACCTGCATCAGAAGGCTCTTGGCATTCTTACCTTTCTTGAAATAATACTCTGGGCCAAACAGAGAGGCTGAAGTCATTTGTTAAATTTGTTAAGTGAGTTTTTCCTCCATTTTATGACTTTTCTTGCCACGTTTCTTAAATGAATCCCTGCAATTGATTAAATTAGGAACATGTTTGTGAAGTGAATCTGGTTCCCCCCAGTGACTTTGCTTGTCAGGAGGTCACAAAAGGGGATATATAGGACCCCGGGATGTGGCAACCGTCATAAATGTGACTCAGTTGTCAGGCAAAGAAAGTTTTTCTTTGAAGACATTTCGCTTCTCACGCAAGAAGCTTCTTCAGCTCTGACTGGATGGTGGGGAACGGAAGGATTTATACTCTTTGCAGACAGCTGAACATTTGCACTCTTTATTTTTTTTTATCATTTATTTATTTATTTATTTATTTATTTATTTATTTATTTATTTATTTATTTATTTATTTATTTATTTTATTTCTATACCACCTTTCTCCCGTAGGACTCAAGGCGGTGTACAGCCAAGAAAAATATAGACATACAAACATCATAAAATTGCTAATTAAAATTATTACTTAGTTTGGCCAATTAAATAAAACCCAGAATTAGATAACATTTTAAAAAAATCATTTGCATGTTCATATGTTTAGCCCCGCCTGTTGGAACATCAGGGTCTTGAGGGCACAGCGGAAAGCACGGAGATCAGGGATATTTCGTATCTCCGGGGGCAGTTCATTCCAAAGGGTTGGAGCCCCCACAGAGAAGGCCCTCCCCCTGGGAGTCACCAGTCGGCATAATTTGACTGACGGTACCCTGAGTAGTCCCTCCCTGTGAGAACGAACTGGTCGGTGGGAGGCTATTGGTGGCAAAAGACGGTCTCGTAGGTACCCAGGTCCTAAGCCATGGAGCCCTTTAAAGGTGATGACTAACACCTTGAATCGCACCCGGAAGACCACCGGGAGCCAGTGCAGCTCGCACAGGAGAGGTGTTACATGGGCACAATGAGCTGCGCCCATAATCACCCGCGCAGCTGCATTCTGGACCAGCTGGAGCCTCCGGGTGCTCTTCAAGGGGAGCCCCATGTAGAGAGCATTACAGTAGTCCATATGGGAGGTGACTAGGGCATGAGTGACTGTGCGCAAGGCGTCCCGATCCAGAAAGGGACGCAACTAGTGGATCAGGCGAACCTGATAAAAGGCCCCCCTGGCCACGGCCGTCATGTGCTAAAACGACCAGCTAGAAGAATGCAAATGTTCAGCTGTCTGCAAGGAGTATAAATCCTTCCATTCCCCACCATCCAGTCAGTGCTGAAGAAGCTTCTTGGGTGAGAAGCAAAATGTCTTCAAAAAAAAAACACATTGTTATTATTGTTATTATGTTGCTATTGTTATTAGAATGGGGGACTTCAGGAGGAAGAGAGATGTACATTTACTGTTGTACATAAATGGTGAGGAGATGGAGAGGGTTGGTAGTTTTAAATTTCTGGGCATTTATATCTCAGAGGACCTCTCATGGACTATGAATGTTAACATGCTTGTGAAGAAGGCACAGAAGAGGCTGAGCTTCCTGAGAATGCCCAGGAAGATAAATCTATCTCAGCATCTACTTCTGTCCTACTATCGCAGCACCATTGAGAGTGTCCTGACATACGGCATTCTTGCATGGTATGGGAGCAGCTCTATAACGGACAAAAAATGCTCTACAGAGAATCATTAAAACTGCCCAGAATATCATCGGACACCAGCTACCAGCCCTGGACGACATCTTCGAATCTCGCTGTTTGAGGAAGTTGCGTAACATTCTCAGAGCCTCTTCCCATCCTGCTTACAATCTTTTTGGACTGTTGCCTTCTGGCAGAAGACACAGAACAATTAAAACTCAGACCACACGTTTTCTGAACAATTTTTATCCCAGAGCTATAATTGCACTCAACAATGAACTAAAGGGCCACCATCGGTGAGCTGTTGGACAGTATTACTTGGTCTGTTGTGTGGATGTTCGGGTGGTTTAGGGGTGGGGGAATTTTGGTGGGTGGGAGTGTGTTTGGGGATTGTTATATGTGTTGGGGTTGGTCTCTGGGTGTTATGTGAATTTTGTTGTATGGGTATACAAACATTAATAAGATAGCTTGTCATCTAATCATTCCTTCCAATTTGTTCACAATTAGATTTAATGCTGTTTGCTAATGCAGGCATTATTTATTTATTTATTTATTTATTTATTTATTTATTTATTTATTTATTTATTTATTTATTTATTTATTTATTTATCGGACTTATGCCATTTTATGTGCATGATTTGCAAAACTGTTTATTCACACATGCACACACACCAACGCACATATATCAGGGACGTTGCAGGTTGTAGAAGTCGCTCCCTCCGTCCGCTGTGGATCTCCGTGGAGATGGCCTTGACATTTGTTTTGACTGAAGTGCCTCGATGCAGCTACAAGGCTCGATTTCCTCATCTCCCCTACCTATGGCAATTCGAGAGCAGGTCAGGAAGGCTTTGCGAGTGAACATCTGTATTCTAAGATCTTCTCTAAGACGCTGTCTTAACTTTGGCTCTGTTGGTCTTTAAGTGGGTACCGCTGTTGCTGATTTGAAATTAGCTAATTGTTCATGCATAAAGGAAGAATAGAAACAGCTTCCCTAGCTAAATCCCCAGCAAATCCCTGCTGAAACAGAACCCCAATGTAGATATGGGAGAAGGAAAGAGCAAGTCTGGGGAGGAAATGAGCTTAAAATACATTTAGAATGAGATGATTATGCTAAAATATAAATATATTTTTGCTGAATCCATAAAGTAATGCTATGCTACGTGGAAAGAGGAGCTTAGAAGGGAAGGGTTACTCTGCTATGTTTACTGGAAATTAAGGGTAAATGTGCTGATGACTGCTGAACATTTTACATGCAAGCTAAGCAATGTTAATAAACGTTGACTCTCTGATAAAGACCTAAGAGGGGTTGGCTTAAGGTGGGAGTATCTATAAAAAGGTATTATTGCAGGAGTGTCTATGGAGATTCTCAGTCATTCAAGCCACAGTTGTCCCAAAGGTTCTTTTTCAAGTGGAATTTCTTGTTTTTTCTTTGAAGACCTTTCGCTTCTCATCCAAGAAGCTTTTTCAGCTCTGACTGGATGGTGGGCAATGGAAGGATTTATATTCTTTGCAGACAGCTGGTCATTTGCATTCTTTTAGAGAGTTGTTGAGGCCACTTGGAGGTTTTATCTGTGTCCTCAGAGTCACCTGAGTGGTGCAAATGGGTACGGAGCCTTCTTGGAACTGTTGAAAGGAGTGTGTTATAGATTGGAGATAGATGGTGTCATCCAGTGATGGGTTCCTCCCGGTTCGGCCCGGTTCAGCTGAGCTGGTAGCGGTGACAATATGATGTTACCGAACCTGTTCTCTTTGTTCGGGAGCTGGGCCCTCCTGCCCCCCCCATTATTCTTATCTTTTATTTGGCCCCGCCCCCAATCTATTCGCTGCTTCCCGAGTCCCAGCTGATCGGCTAGAAGGAAAAAAACTGTTTAAACTCTTGCTGTGGGGCTTCAAAGGGCCACCCTACAGCTGATCAGTGTTAAAAGACAGTGTGATGGTAGACCAGCGTGCTCGAAAAACAAATAGGTAGACCAGTGCCTCCAAAAACAAATGGATAGAGTGGTGCCTCCAAAAACAAATGGGTAGACGGGAACGCTCCAAGAAAAAAATGGGTAGACTGGTACAGCTCTGCAAGCAGTTAAAAGCCTGGTAGACCAGTACCTCTGCTAAATCCTAAAGAATTGTCACATGACCATCAAGCCACACCCACAAAATAAGCCACGCCCACAGAACCGGTAGTAAAAAAATTTAGAACCCACCCCTGGTGTTGTATCCTCTCAACCCTCTTTTGAGAGAGAACGTTCAATTTGGACATAGATGGCCTCTTTGACCCTTCTTTCAAATCAGCGGTCTTCTCTATCCACCATTCAGTCAGAGCTGAAGAAGCTTCTTGGGTGAGAAGCGAAACATCTTCAAAGAAAAAAAAACAGAAAGTCCAGTTGCCTATTGAAAAAGCACCTTTGGGACTATTGAAGGAGTGGTCTTTGCACAGGCCCAGTGAGTGGAATGGGACAAGTTGCCACAGCCAACTCGCCGCAGCCAACTCACTGTGGCAAGCTCAACGTGGACAACTGTTGGCCCCAGCCAACTGACCGCAGGACAACTCGCTGCAGGACAATTCAACAATTCAATTGAACTGTTTAAAATAATTTTTAAATAATTTTAAAAAATTATTTTGATTTCTGTCATTCGCATTATATGCCGCATTGTCCCTCCTTTGGCATCATTTTTTTTTTTAAATGGTTCTAGTCTGTCATTTCTTGGATATTAGCATAACTCTTGTCTTGCAATGAGTTGGCCGCAGTGAGTTTGCAGCGCCGAGATGGCTGTGTCGAGTTATCCTGGACCGCTAGCGGAAATGATCCCCCTGTATCAGTGGTGGATTTCTACCGGTTCTCCCTGGTTCGGGAAAACTGGTAGCAGCGGTGGCGGGAGGCTCCGCCCACCTGCTCGGATGTCATCACGGATGCTCTGTGCATGCACAGAAGGTTCTGTGCATGCGCAGAAGTGCCGCACACAAGTGAAGCGCGTGCTCCCAGTTCCGAAACAATAGCGAAGGTACCATATTTTTCGGCATATAAGTCGCACCTTAGTTTTTGGGGAGGAAAATAAGAAAAAAGCTGATTGGCAGGTAGATCGGCCTCCCGGAATACCCCCAATCAGGTGTTTCCAGAGGTGAATTTTAGCAACGGGTTCCGTTTCAGAAAAAAAATTAATTCCTGCCTCTGAAACCCTCCAAAACAGCTTCAGAAAAAAAGCCTCTGAAGCTCTGTTTGGGGGCTTCTTTTCTGAAGCTCTGTTTGGGGGCTTTTTTTCTGAAGCTCTGTTTGGGGGCTTTTTTCTGAAGCTCTGTTTGGGGGCTTTTTTCTGAAGCTCTGTTTGGGGGATTTTTTTCTGAAGCTCTGTTTGGGGGCTTTTTTCTGAAGCTCTGTAGCTCTGTTTGGGGGCTTTTTTTCTGAAGCTCTGTTTGGGGGCTTCTTTTCTGAACTCTATTTGGGGGCTTCTTTTCTGAAGCTATTTGGGGGCTTCTTTTCTGAAGCTCTGTTTGGGGGCTTCTTTTCTGAAGCTCTGTTTGGGGGCTTCTTTTCTGAAGCTTCTTTTCTCATGCTTTTTTCAGCCTCTGAAACATCCGTTTGAGAAGCTGGGCAGGGCTACATTCGGAGTATAAGATGCACCCAGATTTTTACCCTCTTTTTTGGTGGGGAAAAGGTGTGTCTTATACTCCAAAAAATACGGTAAGTGAAACCCACTACTGCCCTGTAACCTTTCTTCTGTGCAGAATAAAGCTTTTCTAAATCTACACCTCGGTGTGTGCAGTTCATTGGGCATTGCACGCCAGGCGGAACCAGTTTTCTCGGACAACGCCATTTTCTCTAGCCAATTAAACCACAATCATGCCAGTCTTTAATGGTTAAATTGAATGCCATTCCCATTCTTCTGAATAAGGAGGCCACTTCCATGAAACCAATTTCTCAAAGCAGCAGGGTTTTGCGTTCAGTTTAGTTGTTTCAAGGTTCGGGATGCTCGGGGCTCAATTTCCTACTTTGGGAACCCTCTGTGGCTCTCATTAGTTTCTCCAAATTATTGTGCATCTCAAATATCTACGGGCTAATTTTCTTCTTTTACACGGCGCTTCCTACAATTATTCTGAACAAAACAAAATTCAGGCTTTCTCTTCTATGGATTGAGGACAAGAATAATGTTTTTTGACTGAATGGAGAATTGCTATTTAATTGCCCAAAGATATAGCTAATGGAGTAAAAACATGGAAAAGCATGTTTCGGCTGCAAAACAAGCACATTCTGAAAATAATCTTCTGATATTAAGGTCAGTTGGGAAGAGATTTTTTTCTGGGACTAATTGACTTCTCCGTGTTCCATTACAGCAGTAAATAACAGAAGCGATGCTTTCTCTCCAAGTTAATGTTGGAGAGGGGAGGGGAAACCTTTAAAAAAAAAACTAGCTAAAGAGAGCCAGTAGCAGCCTGAATTAAAACTGTCTGCCTCGTTAAAAAAGAATAGCAAATGAATAAGAATAATATGCACCTTGAGATAAGCGATAAATAATGGTTTCTTTTTTCACTTTTCAAATCAAAATTAAAGTTTCACCTAATGCCCTAATCATCTCTCCTGAGAAAATGAAGCTTTAAAAAAAAAAAATCTGTTTTAGGGCATTCATTTACATTTTATAACATGGTGTCCTGATTTAAATAAGAAGGGACTTTTTTTTTTTTTTTTTTGCATTTGAGCCAGCAGATGTAAAGGACAGATTATTGGGCACCCCAAGACTTGGTCTTTTAGTTCTTAATCAGCCAGGATGTTCACTAAGGACCTTAAGCCATTCATTATAAAGAAACTTAACTAACGTGAGGAGAAGAAGAAGAAAAAACAAGGGAGCGAAAATTCCCAACCCTCTTTTCTCTGCAGGATAGAAGAAATGCTGAAGCTGAAGTCTGGTATTCAAATATTTAATAACTAGTAGCTGGATACCCATGCTTCGCTATGAAACTATGTGATCGGGCATGATAAATTGACAGTTAAAGTTAAGTGAAAAATTATGTAGAATATGTAACTCCTTAGCATCAGAGCGTGTTAATATAAGGCTACCGGCAGTTGGAACAGAGTTCTTTTCAGGTGGGGAGGGGAGTAGAATGTCTAAACTCCCAGCCCACAGGCTGGATGAGTCACGCACTGGCCATACTCATGCCTGGTTTAGCAAAGGGGTAACATCAGAGCATGTTAATATAAGGCTACTGGCAGTTGGAACAGAGTTCTTTTCAGGTGAGGAGGGGGAATAGAACATCTAAGTCCTTAGCATCAGAATGTGTTAATATAATACTGTATAAGAAATACTAATGATCTGATGGTTATTTCGAAAATCCTTTCTTAACAAGCACCTAGAAGCCAAGAGGAACATACGTGCCAAGTTTTCAAGTTTGTAGGCTTTACGGTTCTGGAGAGTTCGTGATGAGTGGTATTTGGCTTATATATATATAGATAGATAGATAGATAGACAGATAGATAGATGTCCGTGCTTTCTTCTGGTATCCAATGTCTTGCCAAGTTTATCTTCAAAAGATAATTTTTGTGCCAGTAGAAAAAGTGAAGCAATTACTCAGGCATTATCAAAACGTTGGACAGGTTCAACCATTATCAAAATGCTTTTAACCATTGAAAGATTCCAATTTTAAGCAACCCCGGTGTGTTTTGCAAAGATTAGTTGTATACATAAAGAGCCGGTTTCCTCTTTTTCTTCTTATGTATCACAATGACAGACACTTGATCAATATTTTGTGGTCCCTAGGATCCTTCAACGGATCTTCTTCTTCTTTTTTTTTTTTAACTATGAAAACCAGCTTTTCCTTTTTTTGGCAAGGAAACCTTCGCTTCTCAATGAAGACCCAATATAATCTCAACAAGGCAATTAATCATTTTTACGCTGGTTGTGACATGGAAATAATTATGGATTGGCATTTCTCCTATACTTCCCAAGATGAAGATGAACTAGGAGAAAAATCAAAGAAAATGTATTTTCCTGGAAACTGAGTTGGAAGTCAGCATACTGCTAGACACTCAGAGAGTTCGTAATCTTGATGGCACTCATATTTTTATACAGAAAAGGGTTGTTTTTCTTTATCTTAGAATGTATTCATTCCAATGGTCAGCTAGGATAATAAAGGAAAACGGTATAATTAACAATTTATTGAGCAAGTGTCAGGCTTGAAGGATGAGGAACATATAAAGTTCCAGATTAGTGATTTATTCCCTGTGCACACTAGAACATAGTCAACTGATAGTCAGCACTAGGTTGGTGCTAGCTACGAGTTAATGGAATTCAAGAGGGGTTGGGCTTAGACCACTTGTGGGAATCTAACGACTCCAGACTGATGACATGCTTGACACCTCCCTCTCCCAGGTTCTGCCTCTCCTTTCTCTGACAGCAGTTTATAATAAATTAGACACCAAAATTAGCTCAAAATTTAAGAGAGAACTTTTATAAAATGTTTTATAGATGGCACTTAGACCCCAAAAAACTAGCCTGTATGTACCCAAATTTACAACTTAAATGTTGGCGATGTGAGTGTGAAGATGCTACATATTTTCATATATGGGGGACACGTAAAAAAAATAAGGCTTTTTGGATAAAATATGGTGGATTATTCAAAATATTTTAAGGAAAAAAATTAAATTTACACCACAGTTTTTTCTGCTGGGAATAGTTATGGATTGTACTGTAGTAGAAACTAAGTTGGTTTTGAATTTAATAACAGCTGCCAGGTTACTGGTGGCACAGTACTGGAAGAAGGAAGATCCACCCACCATTGAGGAATGGACATTAAAAGTTGTGCATTTGGCAGAGATGGCCAAAATTTCACCATACCTTAAAGACCATTCAAATGAAAGATACATATCGGAATGGAGAAGATGGATTGACTATATACAAAAAAAGTACCCGAACAAGAAGATACATATAGCTTATGAATGAAATATTTTTAAGTAGTTCATGTTTATAGTTTTTTAAGTTATAAGGAGTTAAAGATTTAGGGAGAATATGAATGCAATAATTTGTTAGCATATTTTAGCTTTATGTTTGTGAATGCTATACCCTGTGCTTGTTCTGGGAAGTCTAGGGAGGGAGGGGTTGAGAGGGGAAGGGTGGGGGGGGGAGAAAATGTTTGTATTTCCTATAAAACTTTTCAATAAAAAAAGTAATAAATTAGACACCAGAAGAATCATTGAAGGGATGTGGTGGATCACTGGCTAAGACGCTGAGCTTGTTGATCAGAAGTCAGCAGTTCAGCGGTTTGAATCCCTAGTGCTGCGTAATGGGGTGAGCTCCCGTTACTTGTCCCAGCTTCCGCCAACCTAGCAGTTCGAAAGCACGTAAAAAATGCAAGTAGAAAAATAGGGACCCCCTTTGGTGGGAAGGTAACAGCATTCCGTGCGCCTTTGGCTTATAGTCATGCCGGCCACATGACCACGGAGACGTCTTCGGACGGCGCTGGCTCTTCGGCTTTGAAATGGAGATGAGCACTGCCCCCTAGAGTCAGGAACGACTAGCACATATGTGCGAGTGGAACCTTTACCTTTACCTTTTAGAATCATTGAGGGGTACGGTCATATCAAATACAGAATATTCTATACAGAATATATCACCAAGAACCATCTGTATGTTTATTTAGCCTTGGACTGAAAGAGAATTCAAGCCTGGAGAATAGCATAACGTGACTGTCTGAGTGTGACCCAGGACAACTATACTGGGCTACAAAAATATGGATAGCCACAAAATGGCAGGATGAGGAGTGTTCTGCATTGCTTTGCTTCCATCTAGTGTCTGTGCACCTTTGAGTCATAGTTGACTCCTGACAGTGCCTGAATTAGTTCTCTGCAGTTTTCTTGGCAAGGTTTTTCAGAAGTGGTTTGCCATTGCCTCCTTCTTGGGGCTGAGAATGTGGGACTGGCCCAAGGTCACCCAGTTGGCTTTACTGCCTAAGGTGAGACTAGATCTTACGGTCTCCCAGTTTCCACCCGGCTGCCTTAACCACTACACCAAATTGTCTCTCTGCAGCTAATGAAATCCATCCAAATTTCAACCAAGGTAAAAGTAAAAGTTCCCCTCGCACATATGTGCTAGTCATTCCCAACTCTAGGGGGGCGGTGCTCATCTCTGTTTCAAAGCCAAAGAGCCAGCGCTGTCCGAAGACGTCTCCGTGGTCATGTGGCCGGCATGACTCAATGCCAAAGGTGCACAGGACACTGTTACCTTCCCACCAAAGGTTGTCCCTATTTTTCCACTTGCATTTTTTACGTGCTTTCGAACTGCTAGGTTGGCAGAAGCTGGGACAAGTAACGGGAGCTCACCCCGTTACGCGGCACTAGGGATTCAAATTGCTGAACTGCCGACCTTTCGATCGACAAGCTCAGCATCTTAGCCACTGAGCCACCCCGTCCCTTATGATCATATATGTTATAGCAATTGTGTAGCATTCATTTTATACTATATGTTTTCTGTTCTTCCCCTGTTTTTCAGCAAGTGCACAGCAGATATTGATTGCATTCATTCATGCACCTGGAGGGCCAATAGATGGCATGCTTCCTACCCCACCACTGAACAACATTACAAACTGAACGAGCATTCAGCAAACATTATAAACTCAACAAGAAGAGTCAATGGATAATTGCCATATAGATTCAGAAACATTGTTTGCAGGCAGTTCTGCATAAATGGACAAGACATTGTTCCAAGCACTTTAAGTTATCAATCTGTGCACATTGTTTATTCAGGTTGGATTGATTCCTACATATACTCTATGATCAATAACATTGTAGTGGAAACCAAACGAAAAACCCCAAGATTCTCTGGATAATACTAGGGCATGCATAGTCCATCATTTCTAACTTAGGTCACACCAGCAACAGTGCTGGACATTCTTCTTCCAAATGCTTCATCTGGACAAGGAGCTCCTGCCCTTTGGAATGAACTGCCCCCAGAAATGCGTAAGATCTCCGACCTCCGTGTATTTCGCTGTGCCCTCAAAACCTTGTTGTTCCGCCAGGCCGGGCTATCAATGTAAAGATTTTAATTGGTTTTAAATGTGAGATTTTAAATTTGGGGGTTTTATAATTGAGCCAATTATTTAATAATTTTAATAATTTTTAAATTTTGTTTGTCTTTGTGCTTTTAATCAGGCTGTACACCACCCTGGGTCCTTCGGGAGAAGGGCGGTATAGAAATAAAATTATTTATTGGTTAATCTTTAGTGAGATTCACAGCTTTTGAGGCTGGTTAATAGCTCAGCAGCTCGAGTCCTAACCAAGGACCTAGGAACTGTTAAGGTATCGTCGGAGGATGTAAACTGTTCCGAGTAAGGTGGTTTTTTGTAGAGTCAAAATGTTCAAGTCCGGCAAATTTAGAATTTCTAAATAGTGGGGTAGCCCTTTGGGTATTGCTCCGAGGGCTCCAATTACAATCGGGACAACACACGGGACAAAATTATTATTATTATTATTATTATTATTATTATTATTATTATTATTATTATTATTATTATTATTATTATTATTATTATATCTTTAGTGAGATTCACAGCCTTTGAGACTGATTAATAGCTCAGCAGCTTGAGTTCTAACCAAGGACCTAGGAACTGTTAAGGTATCGTCAGAGGATGTAAGCTGTTCCGAGTAAGGTGGTTTTTTGTAGAGTCAAAATGTTGAAGTCCGGCAAATTTAGAATTTCTAAGTAGCGGGGTAGCCCTTTGGGTATTGCCCCAAGGGCTCCAATTACAATCGGGACAAGACACGATTTCTTTTTCCACAGTTGCTCAACTTCAATTTGCAAGTCCCGGTACTTTGTGATTTTTTCTTGCTGCTTATCTTCAATCCGTGCATCACCAGGTATTGCAATGTCAATGAACCATACTTTTTTTCTTTTCAACTATTGTTATGTCAGGTGTGTTGTGGACCAAGTGCCTGTCAGTCTGAATCCTAAAGTACCACAAGATGATGATGATGATGATGATGATGATGATGATGATGATGATGATGATGATTACTATCTAACTTAAGAAATGATTGGGATATAGATTCAGAAGAGCTCTAGGCTTAGCTCTAGTTGTCCAACCTCAGCAACGTTAAGATTTGTGGATTTCAACTGGCTGGCAGGGGTGAAATGCTCCTGGTTCGGACCGGATCGCCTGATCCGGTAGCGATGGCGGCGGGTGGTTCAGAGAACCAGTAGCAAAAATCCCTGTGCCCCCTCCCCACCACCACCATGCCCAGTTGAGCCGCAGGATCATCAGAGGCTTTTTAAAAAAAACTTTTAAAAGCATTTTTTCTACAACCTCTTCCGACGAAAAAATGCTTTTAAAAGTTAAAAAAAAAAAGCCTCTGATGATCGCACGGCTCAGCTGGAATCGTCAGAGGCTTTTCAAAGCATTTTTTTTCTGCAACCTCTTTGGCCAAAGAGATGGTAAAAAAAATGCTTCGAAAAGTCTCTGATGATCCCAGCTGAGTTGCCTGATCGGCAGAGAGGTATTTTTTAAAAAGCCTCTCTGACAATCCCAGCTGAGTTTCCTGATCGGCAGAGGCTTTTCAAAGCATTAGAAAAAATGCTTTGAAAAGTTTTTTTTAAAAAAAGTTGGCCACACCCACCCAGTCACATTACCCCCACCCCCACCAAGCCACGCCCACAGAACTGGTAGTAATAAATTTTCACCCCTGCTGGCTGGGGAATTCTGGCACTTGAAGTTCACAGGTCTTAAAGTTGCCAAGGTTGGATACTGTCATGCCCCAGTATATAACTTTTATATATTGTTGTTGCTCTCTAGCCACATCTAATGGCCGGAGGAACAAATATGCCCCACCATACGATCTTTATATACTGTTGTTGCTCTTTAGTCCCATTTAGTGGTGGGAGAGACAAATACCAAGTATATTGTTGGAAGCTGACCAACTCCCTTTATCCATCAGCCCACATTCTCAAAACAAGTACATGCTGGGAAGCCAGACTCCATTTCCTTTAGCATTTGGAGAAGGCAGTAGCACAAAGAAGCTTCCATCTTAATCTGTGGCACGGGGTCATCCAAGGACAAACCCACATCCCACACACAGAGCATCACTGGTGAGATTTAAATTGGTTGTATTTATTAATTGTTATGTTCAGCAGTAACTCAATACTGCCTATCTTGTATTTGGTTCTCATTGTATGTATCCCTGTTTTCCCCAGTTTCATCATATCCTGTTCTTTCAATAAAGCATTCAGATCTACATACATGGTCTGTTTTATTGGAGCATAAGTGGGTTTAGCTGCATGTCGAGCTGCACACAGACTAGCGTGTAGTGGGACTCCTGTCCTTTGACAAAAAGAAAATCAAGAGTCATATCTGCCTTCAAGAGCTTGATAACATTCCCACAAGAAGCTTATAACTACTTGACAAACATTCCAGAGAAGAAAAATATTTTATTCCATGAAGACAAGCTGGAAGGAATGACTTAAATTTAATGAGTCAATTGGAATTAGGATGGATTTTCACCGGTTTGATATTTGTAATTGAAAGAAAGTTTTAATCTAAAGTTTGAAAATGTATTTTTCCCCTTTATATATAATGCTTAAGTAATTCCTGAAGTTTGTAAAATATTATTGAAAGTGTATTCGAAAATATCGATGTTAAGAGAAAGTTAAAGAAAAAGATGTATAAGTCTAAAGAAAAACCTAGAGCTTTAAAAAGGATTTATACAAGAAGAAGAAAAATTATTTTATGAGGGTAACTTGAAGAGTGATCTAAATTTAATAACAGGTATTAGTTGGAATTTTATTGGTCTGAATGTGAACTTTAAAGTATGTATGCTAAGAGGAAGTTTTTTAAAAAGATGTATTTGAATGTTGTAATTTTAGAAATGCTTTTAAAGAAAAGTTTAGTGTTTTAAAATGGATGAAAAAAATATATTCCCCTTTAAGGTTAAAGAATCTGAAAGAATACTGTGAATTTTATTAATATAAATGGTGATAGTTTATGAAGATTATTACATGCAAATAGAAATAATGATTTCAACAGCAAGGAAGATAAAGCAATAATGGTTAAATTGATTGTTCTCTTCAAAGAGGAGAATATATTTATGCTCTTTATTTGGATATCATTTCTGGGTTTTGTGCTGGTGATTGAAAAAAAAATATGAAACATTGACTTTAGTTTTGCCGATTAGATAGATTTGTTATTATAGACATGTTAGTTATATAGTAATATGTAAAAGTAAAAAGTTGAGGTTGTTATTTTGCTATAAATAAGGTACTACATTTAGGCAAGAAAAACAAAACGCACAGGTACAGTATATGTGGTACCTTACTCAATAGTAGTAACTGTGAGAGGGATCTTGGAGTCCTAGTGGATAACGATTTAAATATGAGCCAGCAGGGTGAAGCAGCTGCCAAAAAAAGCCAACACAGTTTTAGGCTGCAAAAACAGAGAGATAGAATCAAGATCACATGAAGTGTTAATACCACTTTATAATGCCTTGGTAAAGCCACACTTGGAATACTGAATGACGTAAAAAAGATGTTGAGACTCTAGAAAGAGTGCAGAGAAGAGCAACAAAGATTATTAAGGGACTGGAGGCTAAAACATATGAAGAACGGTTGTTGAAACTGGGTATATCTAGTCTGATGAAAAGAAGGACTAGGGGTGACATGATAGCAGTGTTCCAATATCTCAGGGACCGCCACAAAGAAGAGGGAGTCAAGCTATTCTCCAAAGCACCTGAGGGCAGGACAAGAAGCAATGGATGGAAACTAATCAAGGAGAGAAGCAACCTAGAACTAAGGAGAAATATCCTGACAGTGAGAATAATTAATCAGTGGAACAACCTACTTTCAGAAGTTGTAAATGCTCCAACACTGGAAGTTTTTAAGAAGATGTTGGATAACCATTTGTCTGAAGTGGTGTAGGGTTTCCTGCCTAAGCAGGGGTTGGACTAGAAGACCTCCAAAGTCCCTTCCAACTCTGTTATTCTATTCTATTCTATTCTATTCTATTCTATTCTATTCTATTCTATTCTATTCTATTCTATTCTATTCTATTTCTATTCCTATTCTATTCTATTCTATTCTATTCTATTCTATTCTATTCTATTCTATTTCTTTTCTATTCTATTCTATTCTATTCTATTCTATTTCTTTTCTATTCTATTCTATTCTATTCTATTCTATTCTATTCTATTCTATTTCTATTTCTATTTCTATTTCTATTCTATTCTATTCTTGTACTGTGCTAAAAAGAGTCAGAAGTCCACACCTTTTTCTTTCTTTCCGTGTACCACATTTTTTTCTTTCCCCCTTTTCTTTTTCCTTCCTTTAATTTCCTATTTTTATTTTTCTTGGTATTTTATACATTGGTAAAACAATAAAAGTTATAAATATTTTTTTAAAAAGAGCTTGGTAACATTCCCAAACATTCAGGTTAAAAAAGAGAGAGAGAGAGAGAGAGATTGGCAAGATTGGCATTCTCAGTTCCCTTGGCACAAATTGGTCCTGCAATGGGCATCCATTTAGAAAAAAAACTCAATCCCAGAATTATCCTAATGTGTGGAATAGAGGCGAGTGACAGTCCCATCGTTCTATAAATAAGGGGTCTGCCAATTCTAGGAATCCACCATGAAGGAATTTACAGCCACTTATAAATAAAAGCAATATAGTGTGGAAAAGAAATGGCCTGATGTGAGGAAACATGTTTCAGATTTAGATATCCCTGTAAAAAATAAATAAATAAAGATGTATTGCAAAACTACATTCAAAGATGGATTTACACCCGGCAATTGCTATCTCAAAGATTCCATCCCATAAATTTGACCACAAGAGCTCGCTGACCTTTTGCGGGAATATAAATATGTCAGATAATCCCTCAAAAACAATTTAATGCATGACATTAAAAATAAAAATAAACTGCCCCCACGCAGTGTTCTTTTGAGTCTGTGCTGCAAGTCGGAGGAAGGCTCATTCGAAGATTAAATACTTGTCTTCTATATCTTTCTGAAAATCAAAACAATATTAATGGACCTTTAGAAACAGGTAAACATTGATTCAACCTCTATACTTTTTATTAATACTTCTCACAGAAATTAATTCCTTCCGTTGGTATAATTAAATTTTGAAATTGCAAGAATCCATTAAGGTTATTTCTAAATGCCTCCATATCTCGTTGATGTTGTCTATGAATTGTCTGTTCTGAATAGCCTGTTGGTTAAAAGCTTCACTCCACTTTTTCCACAAAAGAGCCACCCACAGTCAATGTAAACCTGTCCCACCATCTGGGTCCACAAGGCACCAAAAAGCCAAGTCCTCAAACAGGAAGAACATCTACATCTACAAACCAGGTGCAAAGTTTTCAAAACCAGGTCCAGAATAAGAGTCCACAAAGCAAGTGAGAAAGTCCAAAGGCTGAAACACAAGTTGAAGTCCACGAGTCAAGATTTCAGAGGAGTGCGTGCCAAGACAAACCGTTGTTCCCGATGAAGGCACCCACTGCAGAACTCCAGTTAAATCACACTGAGGTTACTTATGAGGAAGGACGGGGGGGCGGTGCCTCCTCATGATCAGCCTCACAGACCTCCTCTGAGCTTCTGTCCAATTTCTCAGTGTCCACGGATCGGTTGGAGGAGGCAACTATTCTACATCAGAGGGGCTCTCTTATCTTTCCATCAGCATGGAGGAGGAGGCTTCCTGTCTGGTTGACTATTTCTCCTGGTATTGGAGGGACCTGGGAGCATGGTTCTCAGCCGTTGGATTTGTTAGACCTTCCATGGAACATATGCAATACCCATCGTCTGTCCCCGTTCTACCACCACCACCACCACTACTACTACTACTACTACTACTACTACTACTACTACTACTACTACGAATCATCACTTGACAGGACCATGACATAAACTTTGAGACAGTATGATTGGGAGACATGGCATTCATATAATATATGCCATAACGGTACCATACAGGCAGTTCTTATGACCTTAGTTGTGCCCAAAATGTGCCATACTTTTCAGAGTATAAGACACACTTTTTCCCCCCTAAAAGAGGGTGGAAATGTCGGTGCATCTTATAGACCGAATATGGGTGTTTTTGGCCTCCCGAACCCCCCCCCCCACACACACACACATCCCGTTTTCTGCAAAAAAGCAAGAATGTAACACATAAGCTGGTTCAAATCCCAAAACATATTTTTGAACTCATTCTTTTAAAAAATTCAGCAGAATACCCACTCTGCATAAAATATTCTACAGATGGCATATGCCTCCTGGAAAATTGGCAAAAATGTTTAAAGGCAAATCAGCTAAATGTTGGAAATGTCACCAGGTACCAGGATCTTATTATCATATGTGGTGGACATGCTCAGAAGCTAAAAATTATTGGAGTAAAATTAAGATATGGCTAGAAGAAATGAAACAACAACATATTGATTTAAAACCAGAGCTGTTCCTATTGGGTATCCTTCCAGAGAAAATTAGTAAAGAAAATATATATTTGATTATTCATGTAATAACATCAGCGAGGATTGTATTTGTACAAAATTGGAAAGCAGAGAAAATACCTCTGGAAGAGGAAGTAATTAAGAAAATTTTAGACTGTGCAGAAATGAATAGATTAACTTTGATAATTAAAGAAAGAGAGAGTTCAGAATATTTTAAGATATGGGGTCAATTTTACCATTGAAAAGAGATATAGATAAACAAATTAATAGTTATGCAAGAGAATGGTATAATTAAAATATTGTATTTTTGAAGAGAGGTCCTTATCGATTAATCGATTAGGAGCTTGAGTGGCGCAGCAGACTAATGCTACTGTTAAAGGTAGTAGTTAGCTTCCAGCTGCCTGCAATTACTGCAAGTTCAATTCTCACCAGGCTCAAGGTTGACTCAGCCTTCCATCCTTTCTAAGGTAGGTAAAATGAGGACCCAGTTTGTGGGAGCAATAAGCTGACTTTGTATAAAATATACAAAATTATGAAGGCTTAACGCCTTGTAAGCCACCCTGAGTCTCTGGAGAAGGGCAGCATATAAATCCAAAAAGAGAGAGAGAGAGAGAGAGAGAGAGAGAGAGAGAGGGAGGGAGGGAGGGAGGGAGGGAGGGAGGGAGAGGGAGGGAGGGAGGGAGAGAGAAAATGAAGAAAGAAGGGACAGCAAGACGACGAAGTCATTGAAGAAACACCGAGATGACACATGGAAAGATTGACTGATGTATTAAGTGTTTATTTGTGTATAAAATTAAAAAAAAAATTAAAGAAAGACTACCCATTCTGCAGAAGGCTGGCTCTTCATGTCTTTTCAATGCTAACCAGAGGTGATATTTAGCCGGTTTGGACGACTTCAGGCGAACCGGTAGCGGAGATCACGGGTGGGCCTGCCCACCCAGCCTGGCACTATCCTGTCCTATTTAGCCATGTTTTCTAGGCCGGGCACATGCGTGTGTGGTGCACATAAGAGCAAAGCATATGCGTGGAAAGCCGGGCGCTTGCGCGGAAGGCGTCCACGCTCACAAAGCGAGTGTGCAAGCGCGGGGCGAACCGGTGGTAACAATATCTGAAACCCACCTCTGCTGCCAACCCATTCTCCTATAATTTAATATTTATTTTATTATTATTAATTCAACTTGTATGCCTCCTTTCTCCGAAGACTCAATATCTCTTGGCCTTGCCAGAATATGTTGATAGGAAAGCCAACCCCAGAGCCTAATCAAATTCAAGGGTAGTTTTGAGAACCAAATGAATGGAATAAACTCAAGTAAATCACCCCAAGCTCTTTTTGCAGAAATTGTAAGATTTAAAAGAGGTAATATACAGCAGCGTGGATTGCCGAACGTGCCTTTCGTCCTGTAAAAAAACTTAGCAGAAACAAAAGTGTGCCCTTAAAATACCATCTGAACATTAAATTCCGCTTGAAAAGTGTTCTTTGAGGATCAACATAAAGGAAATTCTGAAGTTCTCTTGCCTGCTGAATGTCTTTTCAATGAGATATATTAGAGCCTGGGTATTTCTTACAGTCCCCGCTGTGCTACTGATTCACTTATATTCTGCCAAGAGGTATTTGACTGCTTCTGTGGCCAAAGTTTTGTCTCGAACACAGCTTTCTAAGATACTACAGCTCTGTTAGACCTGGTCAAAAGTCACTACTAACTATTTCTGACCGAAGGGTTTTAACGCTTTTGATGCATTGTATTAAAACAGGAAGCTAGCTTTGCTCTCTCGCTCTCTCTCTCTGGAGCATACCAGTTACAAAATTTGCCCATTGGAACAAAATACATAGTGTGCGCTAGGACTTATTTAAAACACACACCACTCTACCGCTATAGAGACAAAGCCACAGAGAGACCAAATGGGCAATGTAAGTCCTAGACCAGCGGTGTCAAACTGGATTTCTTTGAGGGTCGGATCAGCATTGTAGTTCTCCTCTGCGGGCCAGCCACGGGGCAGCAGGGGGCGGGAGATGGGACAGACCAAAAATGGGGCACAGGGGGGGACAAGCGTGGTCCACCATGCTCTATTTTCAGTCTGGATGGCCTTCTGCAGCACTCTGCCAGCCAAAATGGGGCATGGGGGCCCTGGCAGAGTGCTGCAGAAGGCCAGCCAGGCCAAAAATAGGGCACGGGAGGGCCATGAAGCCCCCCCCCCGTGCCCCCTTTTGGCCAGCAGGGTGCTGCAGGAGGCCGACCAGTCCCCCCCCGCCGCATCTTGTTTTGGCCAGCAGAGCAGGGGTGAAATCTACTTACCTTCCTTACCGATTTGGAAGCACACGCGCCACACATGTGCATCACATGCACACACAGACCTTCTGCGCATGCACACAAGGTTAAAAAAAACACATTACTTCCTGTAGTGTCTTATTTTCGGGGAAACAGGGTAGATACCTATAGATAGACATCTATCATTACATTTGCTCAAGGGTTTGTCAACTTGCTTACATTACATCAAGGGACCATCTTCTTCCTTGGTCCTTCTGGGACCCAAATAGTGTTGATGAGAACTTTCCACTTTTCTGTTCTGCCCCAGCTATGGACCCCAAAGAACGCCGCACACGCAAAATCTATACAAAGCTTATTTTACTCAAATAACTCAGTCTTTTTCAAACAAAGGCTGTTAATAAACGGGCTTAACAACCTACAAGAATTCTAAGATAAGGTAATCACAGTCTTACTAGGGTTGGCAGAAAGCCCAGAAGCAATTTTGCAGAGAATCTAGACGCGAAGGAGAGTGAACTAAAGTTGTTCCCTACAGCTTGCTGCAATCGGCGTTCCTCCTTAAATAGGATAAGGGAGTGGCCAATTAGCCCCAAATCTTACTCTCGAGAAGACCTCCTCCTGAGGAGCCACTCCTGCCTTTTGGCAGCTCTGCGCACCCGTGCATTGAGAAGAGGCTCCTCCTCTTCATCCTCTTCACTTAAAGGAGCTTCTGGAGGTTCTGAAGGCCCTGGCTGAATCCCTGCCTCTGGCACCACATCTTCTCCAGCCTCCTCACTGTCCGACTCGAGTGCCAAAACAGGCTGCTGGCGCAGCACCACACCAGCCTCCTCATTGTCGGAATCAGCTACAATCTGCACAGGCCACTGACAGGCCACAACACTTTTCTGCAATGTTCCTTTTTTTTTTCCAAATAAAGAAGCATCATACCATGTGATCAAACTATTTTTCTCTCCATTTGCTTTTCTTTTCTTTTCTTTTCACTCAACAATCGTTTTTTCTGAATTGCTGTTAGGCTGAACGCATAACCGGCGAAGGCGCCCATCTCTGCAGGATAATGATGGACCATAAAATCAATAGACTTGTCATGCCAAATTTCTTTCTACACCGAGAGGAACCTGTTGCTTTTACAAAACAAAACAAAAAATCTCACAAGGGATTAAACGACTCTGTTAGCTCCTTTCCAAGTCCCTGGGTAACCATTTAAACAGGCTGAACGAGACACCCAATGTGCAAGCAGGGATGGTATCCTAGCTTGTTAGGATACAGGTAAAAAGAGATCTTAACCACAGGCTAAAATCTGAAACTGCAGTGCCCGTAGGATGGCTAAACAGGCAAATAAAACTTTGGAGTACTTCAGCAGAAGTCCTAAGAAATCCTAAATTGCATTAACAGAAGGATACAGTCAAGATCAAAGGAGGTACTAATAGCACTCTATAAAGGCTTAGTAAGACCACACCTAGAATACTGCATCCAGTTTTGGGAACCTCACTATAAAAAAGATGTTGAGACTCTGGAAAGAGTGCAAAGAAGAGCAACCAAGATGATTAGGGGACTGGAGACTAAAACATACGATGAACGGTTGCAGGAACTGGGCATGGCTAGTCTAGTGAAGAGAAGGACCAGGGGAGGCATGATAGCAGTGTTCCGATATTTGAGGGGCTGCCACGGAGAGGAGGGAGTCCAGCTATTTTCCAAAGCACCTGAACGCCAGACAAGGAATAATGGATGGATGAGAAAGGAGAAATTCAACCTGGAAATAAGGAGAAATTTTCTGACAGTGAGAGCAATCAACCAATGGAACAGAAGTTGCCTTCAGAAGTTGTGGCAGCTCCATCACTGGAAGCTTTCAAGAAGAGACTGGACTGCCATCTGTCAGAAATGGTGTAGGGTCTCCTGCGTGGGCGGGCGGTTGGACTAGATGACCTACAAGGTTCCTTCCAAGTCTTGTTAATCTGAACTCATTTTTTCATTACTTTCTGCATTGGTCAGACTCCACTTTGAGTATGGAGACCAATTATGCATATCCGTATTCAGAAACATTCAACACAGAACACAGAATAATAGAGTTGGAAGGGACCTTGGAGGCCTTCTAATCTAGCCCCTTGCTTGATCAGGAGATCCTATACCATTTCAAATAAATGGTTGTCAAGTCTCTTTTTGAAAGCCTCCAGCGGTGAAGTGTTCACAACTTCTCATCCATTCCACTGGTTGATTGCTCTCACCTTTAGAAAATATCTCCTTAGTTCCAGGTGGCTTATCTCCTTGGTTAGTTTCCATTTGTTGTTTCTTGTGTTGCCTTCTGATGCTTTTGAAAATAGTTTCATCCCCTTCGTCTTTGTAGAAGCCCCTCAAATATTAGAACATTGTTATCACGACACCCCTTAGTTCCTTCTTCAGAGTATTTGTTTTCGATTATTTGATTCAGAGCAGAGGAAGGAAGGAAGGAAGGAAGGAAGGAAGGAAGGAAGGAAGGAAGGAAGGAAGGAAGGAAGGAAGGAAGGAAGGAAGGAAGGAAGGAAGGAAGGAATAGCAATAGCACTTAGACTTATATACTGTTTCACAGTGCTTTACAGCTCTCCCTAAGCAGTTTACAGAGTCTGCATATTGCCCCCAACAATCTGGGTCCTCATTTTACCGACCTCGGAAGGAGGGAAGGCTGAGTCAACCTTGAGCCTGGTGAGATTCGAACTGCCAAATTGCCGGCAGCCGGCAGTCAGCAGAAATAGCCTGCAGTACTGCATTCTAACCACTGCGCCACCATGGCGCATATGCTCTGTGATATAACATTGCCAAAATTTCCTTAAGTTGTTCTGCTTAACCAAAAAGTCACCCATTAGATAGCGTCTCAAAACTCTGAATATAAGCATAGTTCAATATTTTCCTTAGGGGAGGAGGAAAGCAAATTATGAATGTTCTAGCTGCATAACATGGCTTAGGACCTGGGTACCTACGAGACCGTCTTTTGCCACCAATAGCCTCCCACCGACCAGTTCGTTCTCACAGGGAGGGACCACTCAGGGTACCGTCAGTCAAATTATGTCGACTGGCGACTCCCAGGGGGAGGGCCTTCTCTGTGGGGGCTCCAACCCTTTGGAATGAACTGCCCCCGGAGATACGGAATATCCCTGATCTCCGTGCTTTCGGCCGTGCCCTCAAGACCCTGATGTTCCAACAGGCGGGGCTAAACATATGAACAAGTGAATGATTTTTTAAATGTTATCTAATTCTGGGTTTTATTTAATTGACCAAACTAAGTAATAATTTTAATTAGCAATTTTATGATGTTTGTGTGTCTATATTTTTCTTGACTGTACACCGCCTTGAGTCCTATGGGAGAAAGGCGGTATAGAAATATAATAAATAAATAAATAAATAACTGTATAGACACAAACCTGAAATATTAAATAGTCCCAGGGTGGGTATGAGGTAGAATTTCCACCCACATGGCTTTTTGTCATGTGGGTGGAGCTACATCTGGCTCCCCTTCCTTGAACAATTTTGCACTCTGCTATTGATTCTTAGCTACATCCGACAGCTTCACCACAAAATGTAAGTTGAACATACACATATCCTTACTACGCTATTCTCTTCTGAGGTAAGCAACATTATGTAGAGCCCAGAAAAAGAACAAGTAGTAGCAAAGCACCAAAATTAAAAGCAGGAGGAAAGAAATAGCATATAGATAGCAACATTTAAAGGTAAAGGTTCCCCTCGCATATATGTGCTAATCGTTTTGGACTTTAGGAGGTGGTGCTCATCTCCGTTTCAAAGCAAAAGAGCCAGCGCTGTCCAAAGACGTCTCTATGGTCATGTGGCTGGCATGACTCAGTGCCAAAGGCGCATGGAACGCTGTTACCCTCCCATCAAAGCTGGTCCCTATTTTTCTACTTGCATTTCTTTTAACATGCTTTCGAACTGCTAGAAGCTGGGACAAGTAACAGGAGCTCACCCCGTTACGCGGCACTAGGGATTCGAACCGCTGAACTGCCGACCTTTCGATCGACAAGCTCAGCGTCTTAGCCCCTGAGCCACCTATTTATTTTTCTTCTCCATTTTTTTCTGTCTTTGTAAAAAAAAAAAAAAAAAAAAAAAAAACCCGACCATCTTATTTTGTCTTTCAACAACTCCCTTTTCCGTTTCTGAGTTTATCATTAGGTCCACCTATCTGTGGCCTTCTCAATCTTCCTCTTCTCCTCGGGATCCATTCAACTCTGCATATACAAGTAGTCCTCGACTTATGGCCACAACTGAGCCCAACATTCCCTGTTGCTAAGTAAGAGAGTTGTTAAGTGAGCATTTTACCTTTCTTGCCACTGTTGTTAAGGGAGTCACTACAGTAGTTAAGTTAATAAACACGACTGTTAAGTGAATCTGGCTTCACGTGACTCTGGACACACTGCAACCGTCATTAATAAGAGTCGGTTGCCAAGCGTCTGAATTTTGATCACATGACTAGAGGGATGCTGCAATGGTTGTAGGTGTGAAAAATGGTCATAAGCAGTGGTGGTGTTCAGCCGGTTTGGGCCGGTTTGGGCAAACCGGTTGTTAAATTGCTGGCTGGCCCCACCCCTCCCTGACCCTTCCAGGAGTCCCCAAGCACCCCATTTTGGCTCCCAGGTAAGTGTAGGGTGGCCTACTAGGCCCAAAATGGGGCACAGGGGTTGTGGCGTGGGACCCCGCATTCCGTTTTTGCTCCCAGGAGGCTGCAGGGAGGCCTACTAGGCCCAAAATGGGGGACGGGGAGTTGCGGCGTGGGCCCCTCTGCATCCCGCTTTTGCTCCCAGAAGGCTGCAGGGAGGCCTACTAGGCCCAAAACAGAGCACAGGAGGGCAGCGTCCCCCCCGTGCCCCATTTTTGCTCCCAGAAGGGCGGCCGAGTGCTTCCTGTCACACACCCTGACCACGCCCATCCAGCCGGTCATTAGGGCAGAGAACCGGTTGTTAAATTATTTGAACCCCACCACTGTTCATAAGTCACTTTTTTCAGTGGCATCCTAACAGTCTCTAAATGAATGGTAGGAAATCAAGGACTACCTGCATTTGCCTTGTGATTCTAGTTTCATTCATTCTCTCTCTGTGGCCAAACTAGCGGAATATACTTCTTTCCCACTGATCACTTGCTATCATATCCAGATGTGACGCAGTGGTTAGAATGCAGTATTGCAGGCTAATTCTGCCCACTTGCCATGAGTTCGATCCTGACTCGCTCGAGGTTGACTCAGCCTTCCATCCTTCTGAGGTCGGTAAAATGAGGACCCAGATTGTTGGGGGCGATATGCTGACTCTGTAAATTGCTTAGAGAGGGCTGTAAAGCACTGTGAAGTCTAAGTGTTATTGCTAGTGGTATCCAGCCCATAGTGCTTCATTCTTTTTTCTTTTTTGTCAAGCATATATAAGATAACAGGTAAAAGTATAAACACAATTTGAATACATGAAAAGAGTAAGTAAAAAGGAATATTAGGACCGGGACAGTAGGCACGCTGGTGCACTTATGCACGCCCCTTACAGACCTCTTAGGAATGGGGTGAGGTCATCAGAAGACAGTTTAAGGTTAAAGTTTTGGGGGTTTGGGGAAGAAACTACAGTCAGGTAGTGCATTCCAGGCATTGACCACTCTGTTGCTGAAGTCATATTTTCTGCAATAGACTTTGGATCGGTTTACCTTGAGTTTGTATCTATTATTTGCTCATGTATTGTTGTGGTTGAAGCTGAAGTAGTCATTGACAGGAAGTACATTGTGGCAGATAATTTTATGTACTATAAACCTTCTTAACCTTCTTAACCTTCTCTTTTTTTATCACTGCACAGGTTTCTTAAGTACCCTGTTCTGACAGCATTGGACTTACTTTTATGTTTCGCCTTCCACAAAACATAGTGGGAAGAAGCATACTCTTATTTACCTATATTATCTGTACATCTTGAACTTTTATACAGTCAGTTTGGACCAATATACCAAATTTAGGCAAGTGCACCATAGGAACAGTTCATTTTGCTCCAGCACGGTCCTATTATTCTTTGCAAGCTAAAGTCTCTAGATCAGCGGTGTCAAACTCACATTGTCACGCTGGGGTCACGTGATATATTGGGACTTTTTTCCCCTTCTCTAAACCGGGCATGGACGTGGCCAGCATGTGACACATACAGCACACGGGCCAGGAGTTTGACAGCCTTGCTCTAGATACTACCTTGCAAGCCAACATAAGAGCCTGAGTGGCGCAGTGGACTAAACTACTGTTAAAGTAGTATTTAGCTGCCAGCTGCCTGCAATTACTGCGAGTTCAATTCTCACCAGGATCAAGGTTGACTCAGCCTTCCATCCTTCCGAGGTAGGTAAAATGAGGACCCGGTTTGTGGGGGCAATAAGGTGACTTTGTATAAAATAGAACACCGTTTAGGGGGGCCAAAAAGCCCTACTAAGCAGGTATATACAAAAGTACGAAGGCTATTGCTTAAAAGCATTGTAAGCCACCCTGAGTCTCCGGAGAAGGGCGGCATATAAATCAAACTAATAAATAATAAATAAATAATAAACATACAATAACTTAAACCCAATAACTAGAAGATACAAGTAGTATAATAAGTACTTTGATTTTTTTTTAAAAAAAATCACAAACTGTTTTATTGGAAGCTGAAATTAAGAGGAGGCTACTTTTAATTAATTTATACAAATGTAAACTGCTTTATTAAAAAAAAATACCTTTTCAATTGTTGATTGGAATTAAAACTGCAACCACCGTATCTGTTCCCAAGGTGTAAGCTATATAGGTTAAGCTTGGACCTTCAGAGTTTTACAGCTAACATAATGTAGTATGTGGGTTACAAAATTCGCAAATAAATGAATGATCTGGAGAATGGTTGTTGTTAGTTGCAAAGTCGTATGCAACCCATCACGACCCCATGGACAACTTTCCTCCAGGCCTTCCTGTCCTCTACCATCCCCCGGAGACCATTTAAGCTCACCGACAATGGAGGAATCCTATATTTGGCACTTTCCAAGCAGCTTGGATGATGACTCACAAAGTTGAAGATTTCAAAGTTGAAATCAATCACGCTACTTGCAGCTGTAAGTACTAAAGCTGTGACCATCTGGAGAGACCTAGGTGGCCTATTTAACAGGTACTGTTTGAGACCGGAGCATCCAGCTGCAGACCTGAGAATAGCCATGTTTCCAAAAAGCAACATTCTAAAATAGCATAAAAGCCAAGTCAAAGAAAAAAGCTTGAGATGAGGTTGAGGCAGGGGTGAAATCCAGTAAGATCTGACAGGTTCCGGAGAACCGGTAGTGGAAATTTTGAGTAGTTCAGAGAACCGGCAAATACCACCTCTGGCTGGCCCCAGAGTGGGGTGGTAATGGAGTTTTTGCAGTATCATTCCCCCAGGAGTGGGGAGGGAATGGGGATTTTGCAGTATCCTTCCTCTGCCATGCCCACCAAGCCACGCCCAAAGAACCGGTAGTAAAAAAATTTGGATTTCACCACTGGGTTGAGGTTGAAGTGAAAAAGGAGAACGATGGGAGTAGATGCTTTCCTTTGCAGGTGAAATTCTAAAGCAGGCATTACTAAGCAGTAAGAACACATCGTAATGGTCTTCCATGCGTATTCCCTCCTGAAACATCAGCAAAGGAAATTAATTTGTACCAACAATTGGGCTCAGGGAATTAAAACCAACATTCCAGCAAGATATCCCCATTAGATTTAATGTGCAAGTTTTTAGTTAATTGTTTGATTAATTGTTCTAGTGAGTCCATCTGCAACGGGTAGTAAGCACTAATAAATGGCAATATCCGATGGTTCTTGATTCAAGTTTGGAAGCTAAGCAGAATTAAACCTGGTTTGTACTTATATGGGAGATGTTTAGGAGATCTCAGGATTGGGAAGCTGAAAAAAAAATATCCTGCAAAAAGGCAAGGACAAGCCATTTCCATATTGTTGGTGGTCATTTTACAGGAACATGTATGTGAAAACACCAGGAACAAGTGTCAACTCATAAAGCATTCCTGGCCTGCTCCCGAGTTGCCATAGGCGGGAGGGGGAAAAACTGATGGAGTAACATGGCAGCAGACAGAAGCACATTCCACACATACCTTTCTCAAGGCCGCAACCTAGGTTACCAGAGCCAGCTGGAAAGGCGTGTTCTCTACAGCCCGCGAAAGTGCTCCATTGGAGAAAGTGATTTATGACACACCCTGGGAGGAGGGGGGAAAACAGGGTCATAGTTGGGATGTAAATTACTTGGGGCAGAGCTGACTCCACTTGGGTATGTGCCGACGTGTTGTTCCTAATAAATAACTGGATTTCTTTTGAAACTTGGCTTGAGGTTCATGAATTAATTAGGGCATCCGTCGGAACCCTGACAGCAAGCTTGACTGGAAGAAATTTTTTTTACTGCATGAAAAACAAATGGAATTTCGTGGTATTATATTTGTGTAACTCTGGAAAGGTAAATAATGCTTTGCACCTCAGTGTATAAAAAGCCCTTCCTAATTCAATAAGAGAGCATCTATGATTTCATCATGATAAAACACTTATCAGATTGATCAAACATTCACATATTTTAGCTGGCGGATTTAAGCAGAAACCATTTGTCATATTCAGTGCCTGAATGTTTATCTGTTTTTTTCATCTGGAAAAAAATAATAATATCTGGAGTCTTGATTATTACAAAAATTTGGTAGAAACAATTTAAAATGAGATTGGAATAGGAATAAAACACGATTTAAAATGTGTTCATTTTAAATTTCATTTAAAATGAAATTAGAGTAAAGAATGAAATCAGAATACAATACAATAATTGGAGGTACAAATTAAATATGATTAAGATTATATTACAATGTCACCCCAGCATCTACCCAATCAGTCTTAAAACTACTATTAGAATTACATTATTAAGTCAAATGCTCTTTGCTGCAATCTACCACATTCTGCTGCACCAACTTTGTCTTTTTTTCCATCAATTTTATAGCAAATTTGGCAATCCATTTCACCAGCTGCAAGTTTTTTGATGTTGTTTTTTTTAATTTGATTTATATGCCGCCCTTCTCCGGAGACTCAGGGCGGCTTACAATGCGCTAAGCAATAGCCTTCATCCTTTTGTATATTTATACAAAGTCAGCTTATTGCCCCCACAATCTGGGTCCTCAATTTACCTATCTTAGAAAGGATGGAAGGCTGAGTCAACCTTGAGCCTGGGGAGATTCGAACCTGCAGTAATTGCAGTAAGTGCAGGCAGCTGGTGTTAATAACAGGGTGCTTTAGACCACTGTACTACCAAGGCTCTACTAGTTAGAACCTAACAAACAATGTTGCAAGAAGCGCTCTTTAGACTTAGGGGTGCTGGCGTAAAAGATCCTGCGCAGCTGATGTTCCCTCAAATCTGAGTACAGGAGGGCAGTCAAAAATTACATGGGGCGTTGTTTCAACTTCCACCTTCCCACATAAACAGACTCTTTCACTTGCAGGGATACCCTTATACCTGCCCCAAAGCATGTTTGTTTGAAGTTGGTCTCACTTGCAGGGATACCCTTATACCTGCCCCAAAGCATGTTTGTTTGAAGTTGGTCTAATCTCAATTTGGTAAAAAAATCTCATGGTAGTGACGGCAGCAGGAGGCTCCGCCCACTGGCCCAGATGTCATCACAGATGCTCTGAGCATGTGCAGAAGCAAGCGTGCGCACATGCACACTCACAGTTCCGAACTAGTAGCAAAGACAAATGAAACCCACTACTGGTTTGCTGCCTTGAGTTATTTGTAAAAAAAACAATAAAGGCATGTAATAAATATAAATAAATAAATAAATACAGGTAGCCCTTCACTTATAACAGTGTTCTGTCCTCGTCCCCACACACACACAAACAGCCAGCCGGGGGTTAAAGAAATACTCGGCACACACAAGGTTCGTTATCAGGAACTTGGCAGCAATACGATAACCGTCTGCCAAGTGCTTTACTACAAGAAGAGGGAGTGTTCCTCCACCAGATAACACCAACGAATACACACAGTTTTCAAAACAGTCCAGCTCAAACATGAAACCTTCAGCAGATTTAGGCGTTGTACAAAGTGACTAGCCAGAAGTTAGCTTTGTCCGTCACAGAGTCTAAATGGCCACCACACTCTCTTATATAGCCTGGGGGGTGTGGTCCAGTGACTCAGCTTAATCCCTGGCACGCCTCATCTGCTGCAAACGTTTATCTCACCTTCGTTGGCATGGATCCAGGAACGACTTATCACCCTCATCGCTGTCATCGGAGACATCTGGCTCCTGCTCAATCTCCTCTCCCTCGGCAGACACCTGAGGCATTGCCAGAGAGGAGGGGCCTGGAGAGGGAGGCCTGGCCGGCTCCTCTCCTTCATGTTCGGAGCTTTCTTCCTCCAATAAGATGGGCTCGGGGGTCGGAGCCACAACAAACAGTTCATTTAGTGACCATTCAAAGTTATAGTGGCAGTGAGAGAAGTGACTTATGACCGTTTTTCACACTTATGACCATTGCAGCATCCCCATGGTCGCGTGTTCAAAATCCAGATGCTTGGCAACGGACTCATATTTATGACAGTTGCAATGTCATTAATCCCCTTTTGCAAACTTCTGACAAGCAGAGTCAATGGGGAAGCCAGTTTCACTTAATGTTACCAACTTAACAAATGCAATGATTCACTTAACAATGGAGGCAAGAAAGAAGGGGCAAAACTTACTTGACAAATGTCTCACTTAGCAACAGAAATTTGGAGTTTGATGGTAGTCGTAAATCACTTGACAGCTGCAGTGATTCCCTAAACAGCAGTGGCAAGAAAGGCCATAAAATGGGATAAAATTCATTTAACAAGTGTCCCAGTTAGCAACATAAATGTTGGTCTCAATTGTGGTAGTAACTCGAGGACTACCTGCAAATACAATACACAATACAGTACATATTTCTGTATAAAACTTTTCAGAGGGATTATAACCAGTGGTGGGTTTCAATTTTTTTTACTACTGGTTCTGTGGGTGTGGCTTGGTGGGTGTGGCATGGCTTGGTGGGCATAGCAGGGGAAGGATACTGTAAAATCCCCATTCCCTCCCCACTCCAGGAGAAGGATACTGCAAAATCCCCATTCCCTCCCCACTCCAGGAGAAGGATACTGCAAAATTCCCATTCCCTCCCCACTCCAGGGAAAGGATACTGCAAAATCTCCATGTTTATTTGCACCCTATGACTATCATTAAGTGTGGTATCTTATGATTCTTGACGAATGTATCGTTTCTTTTTATGTAAACTGAGAGCATATGCACCGAAGACAAATTCCTTGTGTGTCCAATCACATTTCGCCAATAAAGTATTGTATTATATTGTATTGTATTGTATTGTATTGTATTGTATTGTATTGTATTGTATTGTATTGTATTGTATTGTATTGTATTATTGTAGTTGTAGTTGTAGTTGTAGTTGTAGTTGTAGTTGTAGTTGTATTGTATTGTATTGTATTGTATTGTATTGTATTGTATTGTATTGTATTGTATTGTATTGTATTGTATTGTATTGTATTGTATTGTATTTAGAGAATAGTCTTATTTCATCTTTTGAACCCATCATATCCATGGCTCAAACCATCTACTGCCTCAGTCATGCTTATCAAGGGCCATAGGATTGCAGCTTAATTGCTTCAGTTCTCCAAAATGTTAAGAGTATTGTTGCCTTCAGTTCAGGCACTCTCGGGATCGGAGTTGTGCAGCTGTTTCATTCTGAGCATATTCTTTCCTCTGTTCATTTTCTGCAAACAGCCTTTTCCATTTAAGACGTTTTGCAGGTATCGTGCTGACTGAGCCAGATGTCCCTGTGTTGGGGAGTGAGAACAATCCATATCTGAGGGGAAAAAATCCCTCCCTTTCATGTGTCTTAAATAAATCTGCCCCATTTCTGTGTGTGGAAATACTAAGCTGCCTCCATTGTATAATAGAAAAGATGTAATAAGTAAAACCGGGGGGGGGGGCTCTAGGTTACAGGCATGCAAGAAAAGGAATTTGAAGAAAATAATGCATCCAATAAGATTTATTATAAGCATATTACTTTCTCTCTGAATCACTTACTTCATCACAATTTACTTCAAAATACTTCAAACATGGAGCATGCTGCAGCCTTAAAGCTGAATTTTAGAAAGTACAATAGGAGCAAATGTTAAGTTTTCTGTTCCGTCATCATGCTACACTGGCTGGTTTTCTACAAACCATTGGTATTACCCCCAGAAACAAATTCCATACTCAAATGCTAAATAGCATTCCTATCTACTATAGTAGACAACCTATCTACTATACAGATTTCAATTTATGACCACAATTGAATGGAACGGAAGGAACGGAACCTGTGTGACGCAGCTTCCAAAACCATCCTAAAAGCTAAATGGGAGGGAAAATAATAGAATAACAGAGTTGGAAGAGACCTTCAGGTCTCTCACCCCAGTCTCATTCAGAAAGCTGCCTTTAAGGACATGTGTCTTTCTGATTCCACCTTAGCTACTCAGAATAGAATAGAATAGAATAGAATAGAATAGAATAGAATAGAATAGAATAGAATAGAATAGAATAGAATTTTTTATTGACCAAGTGTGATTGGACACCCAAGGAATTTGTCTTGATGCATAAGCTCTCAGTGTACATAAAAGAAAAGATAAATTCGTCAAGAATCATAAGGTACCACACTTAATGATAGTCATAGGGTACAAATAAGCAATCAGGAAACATTTGCCATTTGCAGGATAAAAGAATACCCACTTATCTTATCTTAGTCATAGGGAACAAATAAGCAATCAAATCATATTAGGAAACAGTCAATATAAATCGTAAGGATACAATCAACAAAGGTACAGTCATACGTGGGAGGAGACAGGTGATGGGAACGATGAGAAGATTAATAGTAGTGCAGACTTAGTAAATAGTTCGACAGTGTTGAGGGAATTATTTGTTTACCAGAGTGATGGTGTTCGGGAAAGAACTGTTCTTGTGTCTAGTTGTTCTGGTGTGTAGTGCTCTATAGCATCGTTTTGAGGGTAGGAGTTGAAAGAGTTTATGTCCAGGATGTGAGGGGTCTGTAAATATTTTCACAGCCCTCTTTTTGACTCGTGCAGTATACAGATCCTCAAGGGAAGGCAGGTTGGTACCCATTGTTTTTTCTGCAGTTCTAATTATCCTCCGAAGTCTCTGTCTGTCTTGTTGGGTTGCAGAACCAAACCAGACAGTTATGGAGGTGCAGATGACAGACTCAATAATTCCTCTGTAGAACTGGATCAGCAGCTCCTTGGGCAGTTTGAGCTTTCTGAGTTGGCTCAGAAAGAACATTCTCTGTTGTGCTTTTTTGATGATGTTTTTGATGTTAGCTGTCCATTTTAGGTCTTGCGATATGGTAGAACCTAGAAATTTGAAGGTCTCTATTGTTGAGACTGTGTTGTCTAGTATTGTAAGAGGTGGGAGTATGGAAGGGTTTCTCCTAAAGTCCACCACCATTTCTACAGCTTTGAGTGTGCTCGGTTCCAGATTGTTCCAGTCACACCATGAGGCTAGTTGTTCAACCTCTCATCTGTATGTGGATTCATCATTGCCTCGAATGAGACCGATCAATCACTGTTGTGTCATCTGCGAACTTCAGTAGTTTAACAGATGGAGCATCTTGTTCTACCCTTCCTTGCTCAGGAACCCGTCTTTGTCTTTAGACTTTGAATGTGCCAAACGAAGTCCAGCCTTAACAATCATTCATTCAAGACATGGAAACATGGAGATTTGGTTTGAGGTCCGAGAAAGTCGCCATCTCTCTTGTGACCCTCGTTGCTTAATTCTAAATGTGCTGTTATTATTAGCAATGAAGGAATGTTTTCCTAGTGGAGCTTTGAGCAAGGAGGTGGTATGTGGCAGGATGCAAATATTTCAGCAATTCATAATGTACAATTTTAGTTGATATGTGCTCTATCAGCTTGCATTATAAATTGTGCTGTCTAAACCAACAGTGCCATCTACAGTGCCTTGTTGTACGACGCTGCTGCTGAGCACAGAAATCCTTGGTGTTATTTTTAATAAGCTTCCTTTTCAAAATAAATTAGAGCAAGCCAATTGGTCTTGAAAGCCAGTTCGGATTATTTCACCTCTTCCACCAACCAAAGTGACATTCAAATCAGGTTTGTTTATTCCTTTTGTGAGATTAATTCTATGTTTGCCATTCATGGAGAAGCAAAAAAAAAAAACCAGATTGGACAACAGCAGCATTAGAGAATCAGCAATGAAATGTCATACTACACAATCATAAAAGTAAAAAAAAAATATCTATGGCAGAGGAAAAAGTTCTCCTTCAAGGGTATCTGTAGGGCATGTTTCCAAGGAGGTCAAAATGTCATCCACAATTGAAGATACTTCCATTTCTTATGTGTGACACCTGATTGACACCCCACTCAGAGGTGGTATTCAGCCAGTTTGGACTGGTTTGCCCGAACCGGTAGCAGAAATCGTGGGTGGGCCCACCCAACCGCCAAAGAGAGGCTCATTCAATTTCATTGTACACCTGTTCTGCATTGACAATAAAGGTTGGGTTGGGTTGGGTTGGGTTGAGTTTGACTTGACTTGACTTGACTTGACTTGACATGACATGACTTAACCTGATTTGATTCAAAATGGGACAACTGACCATGGCCAGCTTCCCCTGGAACAATTTAATTATTTAAAATAAATTAAAAATTAGTTTAATTTTTGTCATTCACATTTCATTCTCTCCCTCCTTTTGCATCCACAGCGAGTTATCCCACGGTTGGCCATGGTGAGTTATCCTGTGGAGAGTTGGCCACAGCAAGTTTTCAGCGGCAGGTTGGCTGTGGCGAGTTGGCCACAGCGAATTGGCTGTGGTGAGTTGTCATAGACCCTCATAAATACCCACTACACTGGGAATTCATAGAAATAAGGATTATGCCTTTATACGATTTGGAAGAAGTCCTTTGGGGTTCACTTGAGGCTAAGCCTGTAACCTCCTTATCTTTCATTAAAGCAGCCCAACTTTTTTCAATCCGCTATGAGCACCTGGAAGACAATGTGGCTGTTTTAAAGAGTCAATCAATTAAAGTTAAATGTCATTTTCAAAGCTTTCCGTATAAGCCTGGGGGAAAAAAAACTTGATAGTAAATAGTAGGGAGCTGCTTCCTTAGCATTGGAAAGGTCTGATAGAAGCTGAAAAGGAAATATGGGTTATGGTTATATTATATTGCATTTAGATTTTAAAAGCCCCTATTCCAATTCAACATTCGTTAGTAAATTTTATTCTCTACTTTGCTGAATGCTAAACTGCCTTGCCAAAAAAATTGTTTAAATTGTGTGTGTGTCACTTTTATTGAAGATTTTAATTACAGTAATAAAATTAATGCAAGCTAAAGAGGAAGGAAGGAAGGAAGGAAGGAAGGAAGGAAGGAAGGAAGGAAGGAAGGAAGGAAGGAAGGAAGGAAGGAAGGAAGGAAATATTCTTTTATTTTTATTTCTGAAAATCATAATCATTAATTCATTCAAACATTTGAATTTTTTTTTTAATTTGATTTATATGCCGCCCTTCTCTGGAGACTCAGGGCGGCTTACAATGTGTTAAGCAATATTTGAATGCTCTTCATTTCTTTTCTTTTTTTGTCTCGTGACAAAGGCTTTTTCAAGGCATCTTTGAGAAGGTGTTTTTTTTTAAAAAAAAAGAAGCTGTCTGGGGCATTTGTGAGAAATCGCAAGTCCTCTGATGGTCCAGAGAGGTTTCAAAGACCCATCTTGCTCACTGGCTCTTTAGTTTCTTCACAGAGGAACAAAAGTTGTTGACCGATGGATATTTTTCCCCCTTTAGTCCTGGGATTTTCCATTCACCTACTATTCAAACCAAACTTTATTTAGCTTTTTTCCAAGGTCAGCCAACATTTGGCAGGTTTACTTTCACAATTGTAATAATGAAGTTACTAGTCTCCGTTTAGTCTAGGGAGACTGAAGCTACAGATCTCTTAAATCGTATTCAACCATGCCCAGAGCTAGAAAGAATAAGAAACAGCTAGGAAAAAAACAGCTAATTTTTGCTTGTTAGAGTTTTGAAAGATGACATAAATAGATGCAACTAGGAAAACTAATTTATTTGACGAGAATAAAAGAAAAAATGAAAATGACTGCATAAATATATCTAAAAGTAGAAACAAAACTAATTTCTGCAACGGTGATTTTGAGTTTCAAGCCTATAGAACATTATATTCCTCAAGTACTATAGTGTAACGGCACAAACTGTGCTATCAAATTATACATAATTATTTTTCATTTGCTACGCTAATATAAAGTCGGATGAAAACAAAAAGAGACAATTGAAACAACATTTGTAGTGTTTAAAGGTAAAGGTTTGCATATGTGTTCTAGTCGTTCCCGACTCTAGGGGGCGGTGCTCATCTCCGTTTCAAAGCCGAAGAGCCAGCAGTGTCCAAAGACGTCTCCGTGGTCATGTGGCCGGCATGACTAAATGCCAAAGGCACACGGAACGCTGTTACCTTCCCACCAAAGGTGGTCCCTGTTTTTCTACTTGCATTTTTTACGTGCTTTCAGACTGCTAGGTTGGCAGAAGCTGGGACAAGTAACGGGAGCTCACCCCGTTATGCGGCATTCGGGATTCGAACCACTGAACTGCCGACCTTTTAATCAACAAGCTCAGCATCTTAGCCACTGAGCCACTGTGTCCCTTACATGTCTTTAGTGTTTAAGGAACATTAATGTCACATTCTTGGCACACAGACATCTATCCATCAGAAATCGGATGAAAATGGACATGTATGATATTTCATTGTCCATGAAGTCCCTGCATATAGAAAGGTAGCTCGTCAGCAGGAAGGATTCCAGGTTAACCTTTAAAAAGCAAATATACAGTATGCAAAAATTCTGCATTGGCAGCACTACTAATTAGAGTCAAAGATTTCAATTTCAGCGTTCAGATTTCTTCCGTTTACTAGAATATGGCTGATGGATGCAAAAACTAAAGTTACTGCAGTTCAGAGGTATTCACGCCATCTATTTTATATTTATTAATGCTACGATAAATATAACATTTGATCCTGAGGCACAGTATATGCTGTGCACTCAGCAAATTAATGAGGCTGTATTAGCTGCTGGTATTTTTATTTTTTGCAACCTAATAGAACAGATAATTCTCCATTAGGCTTAACCTGCATGATACTTAAGAGTCATTCCATTTAATGGTAAATAAATATCTTTTTTAATTATTGATAGCAAAAGGTAAAAAAAGAGCATGGTGTGAAGCCAATAATAATGGGCGAGCCATCCTGGTTGCCACCCAACACAACATGACTTTGTGCCTTTGAATTATTTTCAGCCTGCGCTTCCCTTATTTTCAAAATCTCAATGCATAGAGTTGAACAGCAACAGATATGCTTATAACTAATTTAGTAAAGAAACAAGGAAAAAAGCCAAGGTTATGAAATGGCATAAATGTTATAGCCAGAGTCATTTGAGTTGGGCGGTCATATAAATTTCTTTAATAAATAAATACTCTGCGAATACTATAAATGACATGAGGCAAAGAGTAAAGATGTATTATTATCCAGATATGTACAAATATTTCCCTCTATCAGTATCACACAGTTGGCTCTGTGTCTAAGTCAGGGGAGGATTCACAGTCTACTGGGCTTCTATCCTAACACCTCTAACCACTATACCAAACAGGCTCTCATTCCTGAACTACGCACACCATTATCCTTTGGCCTTGTCTTTTAAAGAATTGGAGGGGGCGGACATTACTAATTTGCCTTCAGTGGGCACAGAGGGGAGGGGAGGGAGAAGATGGGAGGAGATGGGAGATGGAGGAAAGGAGAGGAAAGGAGGAGAGAGGAGGGGAGGGGAGGGGAGGGGAGGGGAGAGGAGGGGTGGGGAGGGGAGGGGAGGAAAGGAAGGGGAAGGGAAGAAAGAAAGAAAGAAAAGAGAAAGGGAAGGGAAGGGAAGGGAAGGGAAAGAATGTAAAGAAAAGAGAAGAGAAGAGAAGAGAAGAGAAGAGAAGAGAAGAGAAGAGAAGAGAAGAGAAGAGAAGAGAAGAGAAGAGAAGAGAAGAGAAGAGAAAGGGCAGGGCAGGGCAGAGAAGGAAAGGAAAGGAAAGAGGAAGGGAAGGGAAGGGAAGGGAAGGGAAGGGAAGGGAAGGACAGGACAGGACAGGACAGGACAGGAAAGGAAAGGAAAGGAAAGGAAAGGAAAGGAAAGGAAAGGAAAGGAAAGGAAAGGAAAGGAAAGGAAAGGAAAGGAAAGGACAGGAAAGGACAGGACAGGACAGGACAGGACAGGACAGGAAAGGAAAGGAAAGGAAAGGAAAGGAAAGGAAAGGACAGGACAGGACAGGACAGGACGGGACGGGACGGGACGGGACGGGAAAGGAAAGGAAAGGAAAGGAAAGGAAAGGAAAGGAAAGGAAAGGAAAGGAAAGGAAAGGAAAGGAAAGGAAAGGAAAGGAAAGGAAAGGAAAGGAAAGGAAAGGATTCCCCTCTCAGAGCAAAGTTGGCTCTTGCCCTTTGGAGTCTGGCTTCTTACAAAATCCTGCTATGACCATTTGTGTCAGCTGTCAATTCTGATTACCTTCCCTGCACGGTAACATAAAGATCAGCTCCATCCTGTTGTGAAAATTCACGTAGGTCGTAAACATTCGAGAGATGTGACACAAACCCCACCCCCACTGTCGCTTGGGGTCAACTTCATGCAGGCCTTTCCCTCCAAAAGCAGCCCGTGATGGAGAGGCTGAGGGAAAGGTTACAGAGCTTACCGAAGGAAAAATGAGATCACCTCACAGCGTCATGCTGGAGCTGATTTATTATTGACGGAACTACATCATTTTCCAACTGCCTGAAGCTGGGAAGTAGCAGCTGTGGTGGTATATGGGAATGACCTTGGGAGACAGGAGGGAGAATCGCAGACTGGACAACGAGCATATTTTTAAAAATGTCTCGGTTGACAGAAGGAGAAGAGAGTGTGGGAAACAGTAGAGAAGGGACGCTGCCTAGTTTTACAGACAATAAAAGGAAAGGAGAAGAGAAATATGTCCACAAGTTGCAAGTTTCTGCGAACGTAACCTTACAATAAAGACAGAGCTAGTATTTAACAGAACAGAATAACAGAGTAACAGAATAACAGGAGACCTTATGCCATTTCAGACAAGTGGCTCTCCAGTCTCTTCTTAAAAGCCTCCAGTGATGGCACACACACAACTTCTGAAAGCAAGCTGTTTCACTGATTGTTCTCACTGTTAAAAAAAAAATAAATCTCCTTAGTTCTAGGTTGCTTCTCTCCTTGAATAGTTTCCATCCATGGTTTCTTATACTACCTTCTGATGCTTTGGAGAGTAGATTGACTCACCCTTCTTTTTGGCAATCTCAAATATTGGAAGACTACTATCATGTCACTACTAGCCTTTCTTTTCATTAAACTAGACATAGCCAATTCCTGCAACTCTTCTTCATGTGTTTTAGCCTCCGGCTCCCTAATCATCTTTGTGGTTCTTCTCTGCACTCTTTCCAGAGTCTCAACATCCTTGTGGCAACCAAAGCTGAATGCAGCATTCCAAGTGTGGCCTTACCAAGGCATTATAAAGTGGTATTAACACTTCATGTGATCTTGATTCTATCCCTCTGTTTATGCAGCCTAGGATTGTGTTGGCTTTTTTGGCAGCTGCAGCACACTGCTGGCTCATATTTAAGTGATTGTCCTGACAGGTAAGGGATGCAGTGGTTCAGTGGCTAAGACGCTGAGCTTGTCGATCAAACGGTCGGCAGTTCAGCGGTTCGAATCCCTAGTGCCGCGTAACAGGTTGAGCTCCCGTTACTTGTCCCAGCTTCTGCCAACCTAGAAGTTCAAAACCTAGAAGTAAAAAATGCAAGTAGAAAAATAGGGACCACCTTTGGTGGGAAGGTAACAGCGTTCTGTGCGCCTTTGACGTTGAGTCATGCCGGCCACATGACCACGGAGACGTCTTCGGACAGCGCTGGCTCTTCGGCTTTGAAACGGAGATGAGCACCGCCCCCTAGAGTCGGGAACGACTAGCACATATGTGCGAGGGGAAACTTTACCTTTACCTTTTACCTGACATCAGCTAGCATTAAAATAGTTTGCCCTTATCCCTCATTAGCCCCCTCCCAAATTGATAATCAGAAAGGGAAAATAATGCAGATTCTGATTTGTGTCTGTTCTTGGATTAGAAATTATGCCTAAATTTATTTTACTGGCTCACTGTTTAAAAGCAAGCACACACACACACACACACACACAGAGAGAGAGAGAGAGAGAGGATAATTATTGTCGAAGGTATTTTGTTAACACTAACCCAGCATTCCTCTTTGAATTCTGGCTTCCTAAATAAAATAAATCTGTCACATTTCTTTTGGCAATCCCAAATCTACACTCTTGGCTGGCTACCAAAACAGACAGCAAACATTTTGACCAATGATTGTGGGGGGGGGAATAAGAACGCATATATTATTGTCAGAACAGTGTAGATATATTATCTCTTCAATAATGCATGGGTTATGAATAAATAGCAAGTGACAATTTGAATCACTCCTTTTTTGGGGGCAATGTTATAAAGCATGACGTTTCTCTGCAAACAGTTCATGAATATAGAGAAGAAAAGATTTTAATGAAATGAACCAGGAGTCAGAGGGAAAAAGAAGGCAGGATGAATAAGGAGTTTGATTTTCAGCAAATTAGAAAACACAGGAGGCTGATCTTTATGCTAACCAGATCACACATGAAAGCATCTGGAGAGGTCTTATTTAAATCTCAGGGATGGTTCTCAATTATTTTATTATATTTGCTTGTAAGTACAGTACAGTTGACATGCAGGATTCTTTAGAGCCATCCAGAGGGGAAAAAAATTTAAAAGAAATATATAGCTTGGGCTCCTTTTTCCTTTCTTTTGAAAAGATGGATAAGTATACAAATTGTGAACTAATCCCACCAAAGGGATCAGGAACAATTACAAGCAGTCCTTGACCTAAAACAGTTCCTGCCAATTTAGCAGTTTGAAAGCATGCAAATGCGAGTAGATAAATAGGTATTACTTCGGTAACAGCATTCCATGCTCCTCACCAGTGGTGGGATTCACCCGGTTTGCACCGGTTCACACAAACCGGTTGTTAATTTTTTGTATAGTTTGGCGAACCAGTTGATCCCACCACTGGCTGGCCCCGTCCCGGCCACCAGAGTTGACATTCAGGGTGGGGAAGCTGCAGGGGCATGGCTGGGAGCCACACTGATCAGCTGGGAGGCAGCAAATGGACCAGCCACACCAATCAGCTGGGAGGCTGCCGTCCCTCTCCCATGGCCTGTTTTTGGCCTGGACGGCCTCCTGAAAAATCCTACAGCAACCACAATTGAAGTGAGGATTTTGCATTATCATTGCTCTAAGATGAGGTGGAAGTAAGGATTTTGCATTATGATTGCCCGTAAGCCACGCCCACTCAGCCGGTCATTATGGCAGAGAACTGGTTGTTAAATTATTTGAATCCCACCACTGACCTCAGCATATAGTCATGGTGGCCACATGACCATAGGAATGTCTTCAAATAAAGCTGGCTCCCTCCAGCTAGGACATGGAGATGATCACCATTCCCTAGAGTCGAACATGGATGGACAAGGGAAATTTTTTTCCTTTCATTCTTCTCTAGCTTCTTCCACAGTTGTCACCTTTGGACCAGTGATAAGGAATCGAATGAAATGTCACGCTAATTCTATCGCTAACAAGCTATTTGCTTATTTTGAACAGTAATACATTATCTGGGCTGCGACGTGACTTCTAACAGAATGGCAGTGGATGAAAGTATCTCGTATGTAACTGTGTTTGAGGCAAATCCTTCCTCTGTATGAGGAATTTTTCAGTGAACTGCAATAGGGAAAAGAGTCACATTGACAGCTGCGGGGAAATCAGTGATGATCGTGTTGAAGTCAGCTGAGTTTCTTTTGTACTCACTGTAACTGACTTTGGAGTAAGTCTGCCTGCAAAGAACAGCACTGGGTAAGTTTGACTTAGCAGTTAACACAACAAGCCCTTGTAAGGCCTTTTTTTTTTGCAAGCAGTGAGCATTTGAGAACGAAAGCCTCCAAATACATGGAATTTGTATAATTTTAATTCAGGAGGGGGCATCATCTTTGCAAGCTTGATGATGAAGTCGGTCTTAGTAAGACCACACCTAGAATACTGTATCCAGTTTTGGGCACCACACTGTGAAAAAGATGTTGAGACTCTAGAAAGAGTGCAGAGAAGAGCAACCAAAATGATTAGGGGACTGGAGCAGGGGTGAAATGCTCCCAGTTCGGACCGTAGGTAGCGATGGCGGCGGGCAGTTCAGAGAACCGGTAGCAAAAATCCCTTCCCCCCCAGTCTCCAGCTTGCTTACCTTCGCACGCCTGCCTTGCTTTGCTTGCTGTAATCCCTGCAATCCATTGCATCAGCAAGCAACTGAATCTCCCTGCCTGCAATCAAGCTCATTGGTGAGCAGCTCTATCTGCCTGCCTGCCTGCCTGCCTGTAAGTTTTTTCCCCCTTTGGGAGCTTTAAAAAAAATAGTTAATTGGGGTTTTTTTTAGTTGTTCTTTTTTTAGACCTAGCCATTTAAAGTTTAGGAAGTTTTAAATTTAGCTGCTTTTATATAAAAATAAAAATAAAATAAAATAATATTTGTGCAGCTTTCTGAGATTTTGTGTGTTTCAGTAGTGTTTCACTCTAACTACACAAACACACAAAATCTCACAAAGCTGTATGTGGAATTTTGTGTGCGTAAAGTGTGAAAGTTGGTTTTTTGGGCTTTTTGTGGCTGTGTGAGGTTCCTGCTTGTTGCAGGGGCCATTTTGGGTCTAGCACAGCTGCTTTTACATTGGGTGAGCCAGTTGTGTTGTGTTGTGTTGTGTGTGTGTAAAGTGTGAAAGTTGTTTTTTTTGGGGGGGGCTTTTTGTGGCTGTGTGAGGTTCCTGCTTGTTGCAGGGGCCATTTTGGGTCTAGCACAGCTGCTTTTACATTATGGGTGAGCCAGTTGTGTTGTGTTGTGTTTTGTAGATTAAAAAAGGGCAAAGAAGTGACGTCGACTTGGCCACACCCACCTGACCAACAAGCCATGCCCACCCAGTCACCTGACCACCAAGTCACGCCCACTAATCTAAGCCATGCCCACAGAACCAGTAGCGAAAATTTTTAGATTTCATTGGACTGGAGGCTAAAACATATAAAGAACGGTTGCAGGAACTGGGCATGGCTAATCTAGTGAAGAGAAGGACCAGGGGAGACATGATAGCAGTGTTCCAATATTTGAGGGGCTGCCACAGAGAGGAGGGGGTCAAGCTATTTTCTAAAGCACCTGAAGGCCAGACAGTGAATAATGGATGGAAACTGAACAAGGAGAGATTCAACCTGGAAATAAGGAGAAATTTTCTGATAGTGAGAACAATCAACCAATGGAACAGAAGTTGCCTTCAGAAGTTGTGGGAGCCTCATCACTGGAGGCTTTCAAGAAGAGATTTGACTGCCATTTGTCAGAAATGGTGTAGGGTCTCCCACTTGTGAGGGGGTTTGGACTAGATGACCTACATGGTCCCTTCCAACTCTGTTAATCTGTATATGTATATGTAAGAAAAAATGAAGTGGTGCTAAGGTGCAAGTCGTAAACGATTGCTCACCTAAACTTTCTTAGTTCTTACTAAGTTCGTACATATCATTCAAAGTTAAGCAAAAGGACACACCTGAATTGGACCTAATTGTGAATTGTGACATAATCTTTCTCTGTAAGACAATCATGACAATGCCACCGGAGGTGCATGGCTCACAAAACGTGGTATTAGAGCTCTCCTTCAGACCATCAGCTGAGTTTGCAAATGGCATAGCTCGCCTAATTCCTGCTTTGCAACGGTGTTCCTACTCACTGCATAAAGCTCATCGGTTTTTCAGAAACTGTCACAGGTCCCTAACAATAGCTGTCATTGAGAAAATAATCCTAGGCAATTTTCTACTAGATAATTCAGCCTACCGTGTTATCTTCTCCAAAGGAGTGAAAAGGCATCACCACAGGAGAAAGAGATTATTCGTCAGCACCAGCACCGGTTTTAAAGGTAAGGCGCCTAAATCCCATCAACAGTACAATATGCCAGTAATGGTCAAGTTTAAACAGCCTTTCCAATTTTCATCCTATAGGGCAGGGGTCAGCAACCTGCGGCTCTGGAGCTGCATGTGACTCTTTGGGCCCTCTGCTGTGGCTCCCTGTCAGGTGATCCCACCACTGACTGGTCCCGCCCCTCGCTCTCCCCTCACAGTCACTCCTCGCCTGACCTGAGAAGGTAAAGATGACAGCGGGGGATGGGAGAAGTGGTCAGGGCAGAGACAGAGAGATACAGAGAGAGAGGGAGAGGGGGGAGAGAGGGAGGGAGGGGAGAGAGAGAGATGTCAAAAGGATTGTGTGGTTCCCGGTGTTTTTTAACAACTGGTTCATTGCCCTAATGGCTGGCTGGGTAGGCGTGGCTAGGGGGTCATGTGACTGGTGGAAGTGAGTGACATTGAGATGGCCACGCCCACCCAGGTTTTGTGGCTCCCGGTGTTTTCTTTTCTGTGGGAAACGGGTCCAAATGGCTCTTTGAGTATTTAAGATTGCAGACCCCGACCATAGGGGATATAAGTCTTCTCTAAAGCCATCAAAGTTGGTAAGCTTGGTTTCCTCTTAAGGTTGCGAGGAGGTTCTGGTTTCCTTGTATTGGTTATCATAAAGATCTAAATATCTAGAGATCAGCAGATACATCACTTGAACATGGGGAAAAGTAAAGTCTTACACTTAGGCAAGAAAAACCAAAAGTACACATATAGACTGGGTGAAACCAGGCTTCATAGCAGTAACTGTGAGAGGGATCTTGGAGTCTTAGTGGACCAACCAATTAAATATGAGCCAACAGTGTGTGGCGTCAGTCAAAAAAGCCAATGCAATCCTAAATTGAATTAACAGAGGGATACAATCAAGATCAAGTGAGGTACTAATACTACTCTATAAAGCCTTAGTAGGACCACACCTAGAGTACTTCATCCAATTTTGGTCACCACACTATAAAAAAGATGTTGAGACTCTAGAAAATGCAGAGAAAAGCAACCAAGATGATTAGGGGACTGGAAGCTAAAATATACAATGAACGGTTACAGGAACTGGGCATGGCTAGTCTAGTGAAGAGAAGGACCAGGGGAGACATGATAGCAGTGTTCCAATATTTGAGGGGCTGCCACAGAGAGGAGGGGGTCAAGCTATTTTCCAAAGCACCTGAAGGCCAGACAAGGAATAATGGATGGAAACTAATCAAGGAGAAATTCAACCTGGAAATAAGAAGAAATTTTCTGACAGTGAGAGCAATCAACCAATGGAACAGAAGTTGCCTTTGGAAGTTGTGGGAGCTTCATCGCTGGAAGCTTTCAAGAAGAGACTGAACTGCCATCTGTCAGAAACGGTGTAGGGACTCCCGCTTCGGTGGGGGGGTTGGATGAGATGACCTACAAGGTCCCTTCCAACTCTGTTAATCTGAAATCTGAAATTAGCAGGTAATACATAATTTTTTTCACCATTCATGGGGAGAAAAATCATTAATTTCAGAGTTCCTGAAAACCTAAAAAGAAGGCCACCAAAATATTAACGCAAAGCAAGGTTTTTTTGGGAGACACTGAGCCAAACCCATCTCCTTAGGGAATTCTTTCCATAGCCGTATTCTGAGAGGGGTATTCAACATATCTCAAAGTGAATGTCTAGCAGCAATTGCATGCCTTCTTCAGCAGAACTACCGTATTTTTAGGTGTATAAGATGAACCGGACTATAAGACACACCTACCTTTATTGGTGAGGAAAAGAAGAAAAAGAAATCTCTCTCTGCCTCTGAGCAATTTTGCCTCCTTGCAGCAAACAGCAAACAGCATGCTTTACTTTCATTTTCATGTACAGCATAGCTTGATTAGCACAAGGGGGAAAAAAATCTGCTCCAGCAATTTTCTTCCTTGCAGCAAGCAGCAGAGGCCTGCGCAAAACAGCTGAGAGCAAAACAGCTGAGAGTCGGGAGGCGGATCTAATCGACTTGTGCTAAAGTTGAAAGGAGCTGTTTCTTCTTGCTGCTTGCTGCAAGGAGATAAACTGCTGGGAGGCAGAGGCCAAAGGGTGGGGGCCAGTGGGTGGGCGGGGATACATTTGGTGTATAACACGCATCTAAATTTTCACCTCCTTTTAGGGGGGGGGAAAGGTGTGTCTTATACTCTGAAAAATACGGTATAGAGTGCCCACAAGAGCACAATCTACCAAACAGCTCCGAAGGATATCCTGATTGATGGTGTCTGAATCTGCTAAAGACCCAGAAGAAAAAAGCAGAGTTGTACTCCCTTCATCTAATTTCAGTACAAATTATTTAACAAGATGACCAAACCAACTTCAGAAACATCGATGAAACCATGAATCCCATAGGTCCAGGAAATAATTTTCATCCCATAAGTATGGAGCAATGAGGTCACCCCTTTCTTAATCACCTTACCCAAGAACAAAATTTGAGAGTGATTTACAATTTCTAAGTCAAGGGAGGGTGTTTTTTTTCTTCCCAGTAACTGCCACTTATTATTTATTTTATTTATTTTGTCGCATTTCTATGCCGCCCAACTCCCGAGGGACTCTTATCAGCAAATGGGTACAAGTCTCACATTCAAAGATGGTATTGATCACCTCTCTTCATCACGGGGTCAGTCTCAACTTAGTTCATTTAACCATCCAGGAAGAAAAAGGCTCAAATCTGATCTACCTACGTATCTTATCAGTGGTGGGATTCAAATAATTTAACAACCGGTTCTCTGCCCTAATGACCGGCTAGGTGGGCGTGGCCATGGTGGGCGTGGCCAGGGGGTGTGACAGGCAGCCCTCGGCCTCCTGCACCCTCCTGGGAGCAAAAACGGGATGTGGGGAAGACGCGCCACCCCCCCCCCATTTTGGGCCCAGGAGGCCTCCCTGAAGCCTCCTGGGAGTGAAAACTGGCCACATGGGGGGGGGACATGTTCAGCTTTTAATACCTGTTGGGAATAAGCCATGGCAGCAGCTACAGCTTTTCTCGATGTTCTTTCACTCTATTTGCCTTTTGATGTTATAGAAAAACAAACGTAGTGATGGACATATATTACCGCCACCGAAAAGCTGGCCGCAGGGAACAGATGGTAGATTACTGGTGGGCACCAGATGAGTTGAGTCTCATATGTTTGAAATATTCGGTATCTGTATTTGAAGGACTTTTTCTTTTTTTTTTACTTTCCACTCTAAGGACAGATAAATCTCACTGGACAATATGTTTGAGAAGTTTGCTTTACTGCCTGTTGGCAGATATATATAGGAATTAGGTACTTCAAATGTGTCATGAAACCCACTTTATATAATAGAATGTAGAAAGTAAGGCTCAACATAAGGTCTGTTCTTTGGTGTAAATAAATTTAGCAACCAGTTGGAAAGGTGTATTCTCAAGAGCACTACAATTTTGTACACTCAGCAACCCATAAATCAGCCAGCTGTGCCTTCTCTTTTTTTGGCTTTAGAGAGCAAATGAGTCATGATCAGACTTAAGAACTTTGCAAAGTAAATTTAAGAAACATGAGTCTATAAAACGCATGACCCACAAAGCCAAAACTAAAAGGATAACCTCCATCCATAACTGGCAGAACGAAGACACTGGCGATGACTCCCTTGGCAGTTTGATGCTCTATCACACCACTTGCTTATGGCATGTTGAATTGTCAGGTGGAATTTGACTCTGCGTAGGTTCAATTTATTTATTTATTGGATCCATAAAGGAGTGCCTTTACTGGGAAGATTCAGATGTCACGTTCCGGCGTTTTAGCAGAGACAAGAAATGTGGACAAGAAAGATAAGTGGGTATTCTTTTATCCTGCAAACGGCAAATGTTTCCTGATTGCTTATTTGTACCCCATGACTATCATTAAGTGTTGTACCTTACGATTCTTGACAAACGTATCTTTTCTTTTATGTACACTGAGAGCGTATGCACCAAAGACAAATTCCTTGTGTGTTCAATCACACTTGGCCAATAAAATTCTATTCTATTCTATTCTATTCTATTCTATTCTATTCTATTCTATTCTATTCTATTCTATTCTATTCTATTCTATTCCATTCCATTCCACTCCACTCCTCTTCCTCTTCCTCTTCCTCTTCCTCTACCTCTACCTCTTCCTCCTCTTCTTCCTCCCTATTCTATTCTATTCTATTCTATTCTATTCTATTCTATTCTATTCTATTCTATTCTATTCTATTCTATCCGGCACAGAGTGACAAATAGCAACAAAAACAAAATCAGTGCTACTGTGGTGTAACACCCAATACCTCTTAAGTACCCTTTACCTCACCCCCATGGTCCCACCTCTCCTGCGCAAGCTGCACTGGCTCTCAGTGGTCTTCCGGGTGCGCTTCAAGGTTTTGGTCACCACCTTTAGAGCGCTCCATGGCTTAGGACCTGCTTATTTATGGGACTGCCTACTACCACAAGCAGCCTCCCACCGGCCGGTACGCTCTCATAGAGAGGGGCTCCTCCGGGTGCCGTCAGCTAAACAATGTCGACTGACTCCCTCCCAGGGGGAGGGCCTTCTCTGTGGGGGCACCCACTATCTGGAACGAGCTCCCCCCAGAGATACAGAGGATCCCAGATCTGCACACTTTCCACCGTGCTCTTAAGACTCTCCTATTCCAGCAAGCCGGCCTGGCCTAATTTTCTCCCCTGTTTTTAAAATTCTTTTAAATCGAAATTTTAATCTGTTTTAAATTATTGGGATTTTTAATTGTCTCGGGCTAAATTATTTAATCTGGTTTTAATTATGTCTTTTAACTTTTGTATCTATGTATTTTATTTTGTGCCTGTTCACCGCCCTGAGTCCTTCGGGAGTAGGGCGATATATAAACCTAATAAAACAAACAAACAAAACAAACACTGCCTGAGCCCCCGCCCCATATAATTACCATCACCTCTCACGTGCCACTTTGCTGCTGTTCTTGCATCTTCAGAGCTTTCCATCTGGTACGTCTGGCTTATTTTCGGCATGCCAGTCTCCCTGTGCCTGTGTGCACTCTGCCACCCACCTGGCCTACTGCTTATCAGCTGTTTACAAAGCCTGAGGCCTATCTGGCCATTTGTGGGCTCCGTAGCTGCGGCAGGCATCTCGTGGCTGTGCCTGCCCCCCCCCACAGTCCAGCAGGGGGGCCCCGGTATGCATACTGGCAGCCCAGCAGGAGTGGGGAGGGAATGGGGATTTTGCAGTATCCTTCCCCCAGTAGTGGGGAGGGAATGGGGATTTGGCAGTATCCTTTCCCCAGGAGTGGGGAGGGAATGGGGATTTGGCAGTAACCTTCCCCTGGAGTGCGGTGGGGATGGAGATTTTGTAGTATCCTTCCCCTGCCACACCCACCAAGCCACGCCACGCCCACCATGCCACACCACAGAACTGGTAGTAAAAGAAATTGGATTTCACCACTGGGGTGATGTTTCCCTTAGTTTTAAGCTATGTTAATATCTAGATGCATAATTGCAGCTGCTAGTTAAGAATTTCTTCAGGTCCTTGAGAAGATGGGTTGCCCTGTGATTCAGGAGGTCATAACATAGGCCTACGTGCTTGAAACTCTTCTTTTTAATAAGCAGAGTGTTAATATAGCCAGGAGACTCTTCATCTCTTTCACTCCATAAACAGACTTCATCCACTCTTGGACAGAGATGATCCTACTGATTTACACTTATAACCTGCAGGTTTACGGCAGCTATTGTAACTCACTCCACTTAGAGCTGACTTTGAATAAAACTTTGGCTAGCTCAAAATACCACAACGGGTCTCCACAGTATTCCAAAAATCATAGGCTGCTGGCTCGCTCTCAGATCCCGTTCAAAATGATGTATTCCTTTGGCTGCACTCTTATAGCCATTGTGCTCCTTAAATGAGTTGAATGAGCACTAGTCACCATCAAATCAGCTTAATTTTTTTTTTTTGCTCCTATTTAGATTGTGAGCAGTTGCAATCAAAATCAAGTTCAAATCTCACCAGGCTCAAGGTTGACTCAGCCTTCTATCCTTTCGAGGTAGGTAAAATGAGGACCCGGTTTGTGGGGGCAATAAGCTGACTTTGTATAAAATAGAACACCACTTAGGGGGGGCCGAAAGCCCTACTAAGCAGGTATATACAAAAGTATGAAGGCTATTGCTTAACGCATTGTAAGCCGCCCTGAGTCTCCGGAGAAGGGCGGCGTATAAATCGAACCAATAAATAAATAAATAAAATGGTAATAAGGATATAATAAATAATAGTAGAATATAATATACCGGAATACTAGAATTAGTAGAAACTTGTTATTCTGTCAACATTTGTTTCCTGCAACACATACATGCTGTATTATACTTTTCTAACACATATATGCTATATTATACCTGTCAGGTTTTCAGGCCGTCTTCAAATAAATTGCATCTCAAACAAAGTATTTTTTGAAACAAACTTCCATTTTATTTAGCACGGCAACTTTTACACTGACTCCATACAGCCAGCACTGACATGCTGACCCAAAATCCCTCCTCTTCCTTCCCCCACTCCTCTGCATTCATTGGCCATCTTCCCAATCATTCACCCCTAATCTACTGCTCCAATTCAAAGAATTTCCCCCCTCCCATCCATCTCCTAGGGGACATTATCTCCAGCTAAAATAAGTAGGTGAAAGGCAACCGTCCTATTGCAGACACTTGCGTTCTCCTTCTCATGTCAGCACTAGGATAAATGCATCTTGACGTGCTGACATCACCTTTGTATTTCTATTTCCTGTAATTAACTTCCTGTAACACGCATATGCTGTATTAGGCCTCTGTAAAGTATCTGGTATTTGTCAAACATATGTTCCTGCTATCAATCTGAATCCCACATCAATCATATTCTATGTTTTCTTTGAAATAAAAATAATATTTTTGGTAATACATTCATTTTTATTAATGCTATTCTTCCCAAGACCAAGCGGCAAAGGTGATGGTAAATGGTGAAATGACAGAGAAAATAGATATTAGAAAAGGAACAAGACAAGAACAAATAGAAGAATATGGGAAAGTAGCAGGTCTGAAAATTAATAAAGATAAGACAAAAACATTAGTTAAAAATATGAGAGAAAAGCAAAAAAAAAAAGGAGATGATGGAGAAACTGGACATCCAAATTGTGAAGAAAGTGAAATATTTGGGCATTTATCTGACATCAAGATGTGCAACGCTCAAGGAAGACAATTATCATAAACTGAAAAAACAAATTGAAATAGACCTGGAGAAATGGAGAAACTTGCAATTATCTCTGTTTTCTTGTGCCATTCGGAGCCTGGCACCTATCTCGGATTAGAGCTGTATACATCATCAGGGTTCACACAGTGGACACAGTTCACACCTCACTTACACCTTTGATCTATGTTGATAGGCTCCCGATTCCGTTCCCTGTAACACCAGGGTACCTAGTGGCAAAAGGAGCGTGGATAGCTCAACAGACAGAGCTCTGTAATTTAACACCAGCTGTCGGCAATTAAAGTAAGATCGAATCTCGCCAGGCTCAAGGTCGACTCAGCCTCCCATCCTTTCTAAGGTAGGTAAATTGAGGACCCAGTTTGTGGGGGCAATAAGCTGACTTTGTATAAATATACAAAAGTATGAAGGCTATTGCTTAACGCATTGTAAGCCGCCCTGAGTCTCCAGAGAAGGGCGCCATATAAATCAAATTTAAAGGGTGGGTGGGTGGAGGAGAACAAAGGAATACTCAAGGATGAGATATGACTAATTGGGAGGCATCTATCTTTTGCAGGACTATGAGGAATATACAAACCTAAATTAGGAGGCTGGAATTAGGGACCAAGATGATGCTTCTAACAGTATAAAAAGAATGCCATTCCTTCTCTGAGATGTGGCCTTCCTTACATGTCTCTTTTGTATACGTTCAGAATGGTTTACCCAGCCTTTTCTTTGATCAAATTAAACACTGATTCTTCTCAAGCCTCTGCTTAAGTTCTTCTATTTGGCTAAAATGTTGGCTTAAGCGTATCGCTGGACCTTACATTTCTAATACCACTCTATAAAGCCTTAGTAGGACCACACCTAGAGTACTGCATCCAGTTTTGGTCACCACGCTATAAAAGAAAGATGTTGAGACTCTAGAAAGAGTGCAGAGAAGAGCAACTAAAATGATTAGGGAACTGGAGGCTAAAACATACGAAGAACGGTGACAGGAACTGGGCATGGCTAGTCTAGTGAAGAGAAGGACTAGGGGAGACATGATAGCAGTGCTCCAATATTTGAGGGGCTGCCACAGAGAGGAGGGGGGTCAAGCTATTTTCCAAAGCACCCAACGCCAGACAAGGAACAATGGATGGAAACTGATTAAGGAGAAATTCAACCTGGAAATAAGGAGAAATTTCCTGACAGTGAGAACAATCAACCAATGGAACAGAAGTTGCCTTCGGAAGTTGTGGGAGCTTCATCACTGGAAGCTTTCAAGAAGAGACTGAATTGCCATCTGTCAGAAATGATGTAAGGGCTCCCAGTTCAGTGGGGGGTTGGATGAGATGACCTACAAGGTGCCTTCCAACTCTGTTAATCTGTTAATAAAGAACGAACAAGTATAGACTGTAAGGCTCAGGGAGTTGGCTTGTATTGTTTCTTCCCCCCCCCTTTTTTCTGGCTAGGTTCATCATTCGTCAACCAGGTCATTGTTTTCCAATTTTGTATTTCATTTTAGTTTACCATTTATCACCTGGGCCCAGGTGAGGGAAGAGGTGGCAATGGTGAAGGTTGATTTGCATTTTATGCAAATACTACAGAGTGAGAACAGGCTACCCACTACCATACCTAAGCCATGGTGCAGGGGTGAAATGCTCCCGGTTCGGACCGGTTCAGCGAAACTGGTAGCAATGGCGGCCAGTGGTTTGGAGAACCGGTAGTGATGGCGGCGTGAGGCTCTGCCCACCTGCCCGGTCGTAACCTGTTTTTTACTCTCTGCGCAGAGGGTCCGTAATGCGTGCACCTCTGAACCAGTTGGGAAGGTAAGTAGATTTCACCCCTGCCATGGTGGCGCATTGGTTAGAATGCAGGATTGCAGACTAACTGACTACTCACCCTAGGAGTTCAATCCTCACCAGCTCAAGGTTGACTCAGCATTCTGTCCTTCCGAGGTTGGTAAAATGAGGACCCAGAATATTGGGGACAATAGGCTGACTCTGTAAAATGCTTAGAAAGAGCTGTGAAGCACTGTGAAGTGGTATATTAAGTCTAAGTGCTAGTGCTATTTTGGAAAGGCAGATGTGGGTGATATTAATGTTAGTCTATGTTCTGCCCTAGCTACGGATCCCAAAGACACACAGCACACACAAACTCTGAACAAAACTTAGTTTACTCAAATAACTCAGTTTTAGCAAATGCCGGCTGTTAATAAGCGTTCTTAACAGCCTGCCAGAATTCCACAGATAAGATAGTCAGAATCTTACTGGAGTTGGCAGAAAGGCCAGAAGCAAGGTTGCAGAGAAATCCCAACGCGATGATTAGCGAACTAAAGTTGTTTCCTGCATCTTGTTACAAGCTGCGTTCTTTCTTAAGTAGGCTAAGGGCGTGGCCAATTAGCCCCAAGCCTTACTCTCAAGGATACCTCCTCCTGAGGAACCACTCCTGCCTTTTGGCAGCTCTGCGTGCTCGTGCATTGAGAAGAGGCTCCTCCTCTTCATCCTCTTCACTTAAAGGAGCCTCTGGAGGTTTTGAAGGCCCTGGCTGAATCCCTGCCTCTGGCACCACATCTTTTTCAGCCTCCTCGCTGTCCAACTCAAGTGCCGGCTGCACAGGCTGCTGGTGCAGCACCACACCAGCCTCCTCGTCGGGATCAGCAACAATCCGCACAGGCCGCTGGCGGGCCACAACAGTCTAACACTTCCTTCCCTCTTCCTTCCTTCCTTCCTTCCTTCCTTCCTTCCTTCCTTCCTTCCTTTCTTCCTTCCTTCCCTCCTTCCTTCCTTTGTTCCTTTTTTTCTTTCTTTCCTTCCTTTCTTTCTTTTTTTCTTTCTTTCTTTCCCAAATGAGCACCTGCTTTCCTGGCATGGGTGGAGAGAGAAAAGAAGCAGGGACCTCTGTCAATTGGGAGCTGTGTTAATTGCCATCTAGACAGAATGCATGATCATCTCTTCTAGCTAAAGTGGAGACACTCAAATCTGGAAAACAGATTTCTCAAACAGCTTCCTTTCAGGGAGTGAAGCTTGCAATGTGGAAAAATCCTGCTGTGGAGATCTTCCGAACAAAAAGCCACTTCCTTCTCTCAATTTAGTGCAAATGCTTCTGAATTTTTAATGAAGGGCTCCTCTTACACTCCGGGGCCTCATTGTGAGTTTCCGTTGTCAGCAACACATTTCATTTTGTAAATGCAGAATTCCGTCTTTGGTGCAACCAGAAAATGATGTCTGGTCTTAGATCGCAAAGTAGAAAGAGGAGATACTATTTGTCACCAGATTCTGCCTACTCTCAAGTTGGGGGGGGAGGGGGGCGGGAAATCTAATAATATGGTGACCAACTTTTTTACAATGAGAAGGAGGACACAAATAAATTGAAGAAAAAAAATATTGTAAATAAAAGAAACATTTTATTCATTGCAACACTACAATATGATAAATGCATAATAAAAACATTTGTAACAATAACATTTTATATTATGAATTATTGTGCTCACCTGTGTATGATTGAATATTCACTGAAAGAGAAGTGAGTCTAATGCATGCATGTGTGCCATGTCGTGTTTCAGTAAGAAGTTAAACAAAGCCACTTGTACGCAGCACACTCTTGCATGCGGTGCACTCTTGCGCATGGTGCACTCTTGCACACGGCATACTCTTGCACGTGGCGCATTCTCTCAAAACAATTCTCCTGTGCAGAGCACATGCGTCTGGAGCCGAGGTGGCGCAGTGGTTAGGGTGCAGTACTGCAGCTACTTCAGCTGACTGCTAGTTCAGCAGATCAGCGGATCAAATCTTACTGGCTCAAGGTTGACTCAGCCTTCCATCCTTCCGAGGTGGGTAAAATGAGGACCCAGATTGTTGGGGGCAATATGCTATTTAGTATACTGTCTTTGGTGTAAGCCACCCAGAGTCCTCGGAGAGTGGGCAGCGTAGAAATATGAATAATAAAATAAATAAAAAATAAAAATAATCGCGTCTCACCGCACTGTACCGAGCCTTGACGAATTGTCATGTCAAATACAAATATGTCACATCACATGCAACGGATCGGATCGGCATCAATCGAATACGGAGATTTACAGATTAGTCTTCAAATATCGAAAAGGAGGATATTTGGAGGACACTTTTCGAGAGAGGACAGAATTTACAAAAGAAGGATTGTCCTCCCTAAAGGAGGACAATTGGTCACCTTACTAATAACCGACTCCGTTTAATTAACAAAGAACAATCATTGCAAGGTTACAGATAAACAGAACTTAGTGGTGCTGCTACAAGATGTCTTAATAGTTATGGTGTCTTTGGTTAGTTGATTATTTTAACAAGATATTCCAATAAAGGAAATATTTGTAACTCAGGGTTGAAATGAAGGGTCCTTGTGTTGGTTGTTTTTTCTTGTAGATGTTTCACTACCCAAATTAGGTAACATCATCAATGCTAGTAAGGAATTGAGTTTGCTCTCCGTTTATATTCTAGTGGCTTGTCTGGCAGTGTTGATGGAGTTGTTCTTGGAGTTTCTTTGCTTGGGCTGTTTATTGTTAACTTGTTTGGCAGTTCCTTGATTGGGGCATTGTTTACCCCAATCAAGGAACATTATTAGAATATTAGAGAATTCCTGGAAGCCTGTCACTCTGACAAATCAGCCATCAACAGGCACATAGACATAATCAACAACTACACACTGTGCAAAAGAGACAATCAACAAGCCAAAAAGGGGACAAAAAGACAAAACACCTCCCCACCAGCAATCAATATTCAGATGAGCATAGACGACCACTAAGATTGACATCAGACCAACAATCAAGAAGTAAACAATACCCCAGTCAAGGAACTGCCAAACAAGCTAACAGCAAACAGCCCAACCAAAGAACTACTAAGACCACTACCATCAACATTGACAGGGCATGCCACAAGAATATAAATTGAGAGCAAACTCCATTCCTTACCAGCCTTGAGCCGAGGTGGCGCAGTGGTTAGAGTGCAGTACTGCAGCTACTTCAGCTGACTGCTAGTTCAGAAGATCAGCGGATCAAATCTCATGGCTCAAGGTTGACTCAGCCTTCCCTCCTTCCGAGGTGGGTAAAATGAGGACCTAGATTGTTGGGGGCAATATGCTATTTAGTATACTGTCTTTGGTGTAAGCCGCCCAGAGTCCTCGGAGAGTGGGCAGCATAGAAATATGAATAATAATAAAAAATAATAATAATAAATAAAATGTTATCTAGTTTGGCTAGTGAAACATCTGCAAGAAAACAACCCAGCTCAGAAAGCACCAAAGACTCCTTATAATAGGAGATTCTTTGCCAAATTGCTAGGAAATATCTGGAAAGAAGAAGCTATTGTGGTCCGCCAGCAGCCTGTGGAGCTGGCAGCGGAGTCAGACAGTGAGGAGGCTGGGGAGGAACATGGGCCAGTTCTGGAGTCTCTGGGGAAGGTTCAGACGAGGGCTCTGCATCGGAGGAAGAGATGGGGCCAGGGCCATCTGGGAGTTATGTGCAGTCTCCGGTGCCTCCAGAGTCAGACATCAGCAAGGCAGAGGAACAGGGACAGCCTGTTCCCAGTGCGCGCATATGCAGAGCTGCCAGAAGGCAAGAACAGTTGAAACAAAAGGGACGACTCAGGAGCAGGGCTTGGAGATGATTGGCCCCTCCCATAAGACTTAAAAGAGGAGCAAATGCATGTGGGCCTTTGCAGGAAGCAACGTTGTTACTTCTGTGCAGTTTAAAGTCTGAAGGTCTATTTGATTCTGGACTCCATGTGGTTTTGCCAATTAGGACTCTTTACAACTATTTGGGACTCATTTGTGAATGAACAGAATTCACAGCTGTTAAAATAAAACAGGTTTTTAGGACTACTCGTGTGTTTTACTGACTCAGTAAGCCTAGATCAGAACAGAAGCATCTTCCTCACCCACCACAACTAAGGATAATGTGATCGGAGTAGCTGGATATAAAGAAAAGATTTCCAATTTTTGCAAACCATGACAAAAAGTCTAGCTCAACTGAGTAAGCCTCGGTATCTGTATGTTAATTTTGCTTTAAGATGTGGGCAGTCTCCCTTCAAGACCCAAGTACTATACCTACTGTGTCCAACATGTAAATAAAAATAGCAAATTGTGGTTTTGAGATAAATACAGTAGTGACCAAAATTGTGGAAACCTTTGGGGAAAGTGTGCTTTTGAAGTTTGATGGCTAATAACACCACTTTTTTTCTTTTTGGAGTTTCAAGATAATCCTATTCCACTGCTGAAATGGCCTGGGAATAGACCTTAACCCAACTGAAAATCTAGGGAGCCGACTAAAGAAACTTGTTAGTCAGAAGCGACCCAGCGATAAAACCCAGTTAATAGAAGCAATCATTCAATCTTGGTTTCACATTAGAACAGTTGCAGAGCTAAAAGTCTTGGTTCACTCCATGGGAAGATGTTGTAAGACCGTCATTCATGCTGAAGGTTACCCAACGAAGTATTAGCTGACATGGTGATCATTTTTGTGCATCTCGTTTTTTTCTACGTGTTTCACTTTTCTTCTTTATACTGTAACTGCTATTCTAATAGCAAATCCTTCATAAAAGTTATTGCATTACATTCTTGATTAAATTATCTTTCCATTGATATATAATTTTATGGTATTACTCCAAAAGAAAAAGTGGTGTTATTATCTAAACACACTTTTCCCAAAAGGTTTCCACAATTTTGGCCACTACTGTAAGACAAAATATCAATAAGTGACCTATGCTGTCATTTTAAAGGAACCGGTCCTTGGGAAATGCTATCTCCCGCAACTTCTCTGTGCTGAGATATATAAAGTTGACCTATCATCCAGCAGATGAATGCTATTATTTATCCGGGAATTTTAATTCTAAAACAAACGGCAATATATTACATTCTTAATTTTAAGAATTCACAGAACAAAGGTTGGAGGTCTTTGGAGTGAACTTGTTGGACTAACCAAATTTGCAGACTTACATGAATTGTAACCTCAAGTGGTTTTCACCGAAACACCGCAACTGGAAAATGCCATGGATGATAACGCAAAGACAGTTTGAAATTATGCCCTTTAGCATGGATAAATCCAGTTTACTAGATGCTATTCCGAATATGCTGGGAGATCTCTTCCTTAAGCTGCAGAGAGGAAAAAAAGCTTAATATAACTGCATTATTCCAGAAAACCAAGGAGCCCCTAGCTACCTCAAGAGATTATAATCAAATTCAACCTTGCAATAGGAAGGATGTCTCACCAAACAACAACAACTAGGAATCGGGCTGTTTTAATAAACTCCGTTCTTAACCACAATAATTATTGAAGTGCCATAGGATTCTTACGAATTAATTAAGGATTCGTACCTTATGATTCTTGACGAACGTATCTTGTCTTTTATGTACACTGAGAGCATATGCACCAAGACAAATTCCTTGTGTGTCCAATCACACTTGGCCAATAAAAAATTCTATTCTATTCTCTTTTTTTATTATTTACAGCTATCTCTTTGAATTATCCCATGTGGACTTGTCCATGGCGAGTTGGCTATGGCAAAGTGGCTATGGTTGGTTGGCCAAAATGAAATAGCCATGGTGAACTGGCTGTGGCAAGATAACCATGGCGAATTGTCCTATTCTGCCTGCCTGGGCAGAAGTTGGACTACAAGACTCCAAATTTCCTTTTTAACTCCTCTCCTCTCCTCTCCTCTCCTCTCCTCTACTCTACTCTACTCTACTCTACTCTACTCTACTCTACTCTACTCTACTCTACTCTACTCTACTCTACTCTACTCTTCTATTTATCTCTTCTATTTTTCTGTTCTGTTCTGTTCTGTTCTGTTCCGTTCCGTTCCGTTCCATTCCATTCCATCCTGTCCCACCCCATCCCATCCCGCTCCACTCCACTCCACTCCACTCCACTCCACTCCACTCCACTCCACTCCACTCCATTCCATTCTATTCTATTCTATTCTATTCTATTCTATTCTCTGTTAGAGTTTGCAGCAATCCAACCAGCACACAGGTAAACATTTCAGCAAGATTAATTTAAAATAAGAAACTTCTTTATATACAATACCATACAGCAGAAGCCAGAACCAGAATTCAGAATCCAGAAGTACAGAATCAATAATCACAGAAGCTACATAATACAGAGACACTCATATATATATATATATATATACAGATCAGTGTATATATATATATATACACAGTATATATATATACAGATCAGTGAATCTAAGCCACACCCAGGCTCTGAACCATCTGGGTCACCAAACAGTCCTCATTGGCTGACCTGTTACCATGTCTATTCCAATTCATGAACTCTCACACACTGACATTCTCCCTGTTAGAATGTAATTTTGGAAATAAAAGCTCATCCTGTTTCCATGGGTCCCACCTCCTTCCTCAGAATAGGAAGATCTTCATGAAGTTGCACTGGAGTTGGATAGATTCTGCAAACCCCAGCTAGGGAGCAGAGTGAAATATTTTTGGAGTATATTTTAAGGAAGCTATATGTACATGTGCATTTTTTTTTTTAATCTTAAAATGCAAACCAAATATTGCATCCTTTGAAATTTCCCAGGTCTATACATTTTTCAATAGAGTTCTTTTTCATTATAAAAAAGAGCATAATACAATGACATAGTTGCAGGAAATTTGTGGAAAACTGAACATGTCTATATAAAGGAAGGACTAGTGATGGGATGCAACCGATTTAATAACTGGCTAATAACTTTAATAACTGTGCTTTGTGTACACACCAGTGATGGGTTTCAAAAGTTTTTACTACCGGTTCTGTGGGTGTGGCTTGGTGGGCATGGCAGGGGAAGGATACTGTAAAATCTCCATTCCCTCCCTACTCCAGAGGAAGGATACTGTAAAATCTCCATTCCCTCCCTACTCCAGAGGAAGGATACTGTAAAATCTCCATTCCCTCCCCACTCCAGAGGAAGGATACTGTAAAATCTCCATTCCCTCCCCACTCCAAGAGAAGATTACTACAAAATCCCCATTTCCTCCCAATCAGCTGGGAGGACTTGGGAGGCAGAGAATAGATGGGGGCGGGGCCAGTCAGAATTTTTACTACCGGTTCTCCGAACTACTCAAAATTTCCACTACTGGTTCTCCAGAACTGGTCAGAACCTGCTGAAACCCATCTCTGGTGCACACACACCTACCACGCCTGCTCACAGGATTCAAAATACAGCAATTTGAAGCTCAGCTGCTTACCTTCTAAGGCAGCCCAGGTAAGTAGATGCGGAGGTGTGGAAATCAGCTGTTCCACATGAATCAACTGAGCCAGAAAGAAGGAAATATAGGGCAGGATAGGGTGGGTGCGGGTGGGTGGGTGGGGCCAGCTGATTGTTGGCTCTACCGGTTTGCCCGAACCGGTATGAACCAGCTGAATACCACCTCTGGGAAGGACCCATGATGGTGCAGTGGTTAGAATGCAGGATTGCAGGCTGACTCACTGCTCAGTGCCAGGAGTTTGATCCTGACTGGCTCAAGGTTCAAAGAGCCTTGATAATACAGTGGTCTAAGCACCCTGGTATTAACATAGCTGCCTGCAATTACTGCTGGTTCGAATCTCTCCAAGGCTCAAGGTTGACTCAGCCTTCCATCCTTTCTAAGGTAGGTTAAATGAGGACCCAGTTTGTGGGGGCAATAAGCTGACTTTGTATAAATATACAAAATATACAAAAGTATGAAGGCTATTGCTTAACGCATTGTAAGCCACCCTGAGTCTACAGAGAAGGGCGGCATATAAATCAAATTTTAAAAAAAAGGTTGACTTAGTCTTCCATCCTTCCAAGGTCGGGTAAAATGAGGACCCAGATTGTTGAGGGCAGTATGCTAAGGTGACCAGACGTCCCGCTTTTGGCGGGACAGTCCCGCTTTTGAGCAATTTGTCCCGCGTCCCGCGGCGTTTTAAAAAAGTCCCGATTTTTCATTCTGCCTCCTGAATCCCCGCTGCTGGCTAGAGGGAAAAAACCTGTTTAAACTCTTGCCGCGGGGCTTCAAAGGGCCGCCCTAGGTTGATTAGCTCGGCTTCCCCCTCTCAGCTGATTTGCGCAGGGCTCTGCTCTTCCTAAATTGCTCCAGCAGTTTTTTTTTTCTCTTTGTGCAAACCAAGCTCAAAACGAAAGTGAAACTGGCTGTTGGCTTTGCTGTTTGCTTGCAACGTTGGAAAATTAGGCAGCAGATTTATTTTCCTTTTCCTCACCAAAAAAGGTAAGTGTAAACAATGGGAAATTATTTAGGGCAAAAGAGGAGAGTTCAAGATTTTAAAACACAAAAGAAAAAAAGCTCTTTTTAACTAGGGAATTGTAATAATTGAGATACTATTAATTGTATACTGTGTTGAAAGCAGAAATGGTTAAGTTGTGGTTTGGAGGAATATATGGGGGAAATTATTTGGTTTATTATTATTGGTAAGTATAATTAATTGATTTGTAAGAAATTGGATTGCATGGAAATAATTGGAATATTCATGTTCATATTGATTAATATACAAAAAAGATAGTTATATAACTAATTGATTTATATTAAAATGTTGAATTTGTATTAAACAACTGTATTACATAATTACATAATTAAACAATGTGAGGATGGATATAACAATAGATGACAATGGGAAGGGGTATAAAATAGAATAGAAGGGAAAAATTGAATTTGATTAAGATTAGAGATGAGGATGAAGGGTAATATTGTTTTTTTAAAAAAATAGATGAGGAATAAATATGGCAAAAAGGAAATATAGAAATTGTAAATTTAATTGAAATGACTAAACACTGTTTAAATTTGTGAACCAGCCAAATATTCTGTTCAAAGAAAATACATTGTATGTATGTGTGTTTCTAATTATTGCTATTTATTCATATTTGTTCTCTTTTATTCTTTAAAGTTTAACAATTCATTCTTTATCTTAATATCTTTATATTTGTTTGGGGTTGGCTTTCTTCCCTTTCATCTTTTTAATTGTACAGCAATCTTTCTCCTCAAACCTACCACCACTCTCTTTTCTTTCCTTCTTACTTTCTCTTCCCCCCCACCCTCTTTTTCTCCTCCCTACTTCCTCTTCCTTTCTCCTTCTCCTCCTCTCTTCCTCCCTCTCTTACCCTCACTCCTACTCTAATTTCCCTTCCCTTCCTTCATCCCTCTCTATTGCTGTATCCTTTTATGCATATGGACTACTCAGAGGGCTGAAAAAGTTATTTTTGACTGGTCCTCGCACTTTTGACCAGTCCTCGAACTTACGACTGTCCTCACATTTTACATTTTTGCCCTATCTTGTCATCATGGTGAAGAGAAGCAGTTGTGAAATGAGTGACATGGTTGTAAACAATGCTGCACGGGCATAAATGTGAGGATGGTCATAAGTGTGAGGACCAGTCAAAAGTGCGAGGACCTGTCAGAAATGACTTTTTTCAGCCCTCTGGTTAGTCCTTTTGTGCATATGGACTACTCAGAGGGCTGAAAAAGTTATTTTTGACTGGTCCTCGCACTTTTGACCAGTCCTCGAACTTACGACTGTCCTCACATTTTACGTTTTTGCCCTATCTTGTCACCATGGTGAAGAGAAGCAGTTGTGAAATGAGTGACATGGTTGTTAAGAATGCTGCACGGGCATAAATGTGAGGATGGTCATAAGTGTGAGGACCAGTCAAAAGTGTGAGGACCTGTCAGAAATGACTTTCCAGCCCTCTGAGTAGTCCCTATACACATAGCCATGGCCACCCGGTCACATGACCAGCTAGCCACGCCCACCCAGTCACATGGCCTCCAAGCCACGCCCACACATTAAGCCACGCCCACAATGGTGTCCCTCTTACCAATGTTAAAATCTGTTCACCTTACCCTATGCACATAGCCATGGCCACCCGGTCACATGACCAGCTAGCCACGCCCACCCAGTCACATGACCAGCTAGCCACGCCCACAAAATAAGCCACGCCCACAATGTCCCTCTTTACCAATGTTAAAATCTGGTCACCTTACAGTATGCTGACTTTGTAAACTGCTTAGAGAGGGATGTAAAGCACTGTGAAGCAGTATATAAGTCTAATTGCCTTAGCTATAATGAACAAAAATAACAAACAAAAGTGTTTAAGAGAAAAAAATGTGTTAAATATATAGGTTTGCCAACATCGCAGACGAAAATATAATTAGGGGAAAAAGATAACGCCTTGCGAACGCAATTGCTAATTCAAAAGCCCAAACATTAGTAAATGGATCTTTATTTAATGGATGGAAAATGCAAGCTGTAGTTGCATATGGCAATGTTTTCTAGGGTTCTCCTTTCCTTCGCAACAGCCTAGGGCAGGGGTCAGCAACCTGCGGCTCCAGAGCTGCATGCGGCTCTTTGGGCCCTTGGCTGTGGCTCCCTGTCAGGTGATCCCACCATTGGCTGGCCCCGGCCCTCGCTCTCCCCTCCCAGTCACTCCTGGCCTGGCCTGAGAAGGTAAGGATGACGGCGGGGGGTGGAGAAGTGGCCAGGACAGAGAGATACAGAGAGAGAGGGAGAGAGGGAGGGAGGGAAGGAAGAGAGAGATATGTCAAAAGGATTGTGTGGTACCCGGTGTTTTTTAACAACTGGTTCTCTGCCCTAATGACCGTCTGGGTAGGCGTGGCTGGGGGGAATCATGTGACTGATAGAAATAAGTGACATCGAGTTGGCCATGCCCACCCGGGAGTTTTGTGGCTCCCGGTATTTTCTTTTCTGTGGGAAATGGGTCCAAATGGCTCTTTGAGTATTTAAGGTTGCAGACCCCTGGCCTAGGATTTGCGAGAGGAATATTAGATAATGAAATGCCACATGCTAAATATATATATATATATTAATACAAAATCTCAACTCTTCAACAGAAAATATACTAAAGAAATAAAATATTTGATTTTACATATAATATTTTACATATTATATATTTTACATATTACATATTGTGCACGAATATCATATGCACAAAATTGGAAAGGGAAAAACATACCAACAGAGGAAGAATTGATAAAAAAAATTCTAGAGTGTGCCGAGATGGACAAATTAACAAAAGAACTTAAAGAAAAGGAAGATACAGAATATTATGTAATATGGAACAAATGGTACAATTGGCTGGAGACCAGAAATAGTGAACAATAATGACAGGGGAGAAGTTATAAATGTAAAATGTCTATAGGACAATGTGTAAAATGTACAAAATTAATATTATGATTATTAGGAATTATACCGTAAATAAGAGAGAAAGGGTCAAGAAGTAAATGAATAGTATAAAGGGAATTGGGGCAGGGGTGGGTTCTAATTTTTTTTACTAACGGTTCTGTGGGTGTGGCTTATTTTGTGGGCGTGGTTTGATGGTCATGTGACAAACAATTCTTTAGGATTTAGCAGAGGTACTGGTCTACCAGTCTTTTAACTGCTTGCAGAGCCGTACCGGTCTACCCATTTGTTTTTGGAGTGCACTGGTCTACCACCACACTGCCTTTTACCACTGATCAGCTGTAGGGCGGCCCTTTGAAGCGCCGCGGCAAGAGTTTAAACAGTTTTTTGCCGCTCTGCCACCACCAAAAGCATCGGAAACCACTTTCAGGCAGCTTGGCCTCAATTGCCAATCTACCACCACCGAGTGGTTTACAAGGAGCGGATCAGTTCTAGCCGATCAGTTGGGAGGCTTCTTGGCTTCTCAATTTAAAGCTACGGTGTCTTGTTTTTCTTTCCTCTTCTTTGTCAAGTGAGCCCTGATTTTTTTCCTTCTAGCCGATCAGCTGGGACTCAAGAGGCAGCGAATAGATTTCGGGCGGGGCCAAGCAGAGGTGGTATTTACCGGTTCTCCGAACTACTCAAAATTTCCACTACCGGTTCGCAAGAACCGGGGAGAACCAGTAGCAACCCACCACTGAATTGCAGGAAAAGGTAAATATTAGAAGATAACCATTACAAAACAATTGTAAAAGGAGAATATATATTATGTGTTTTGTGTTTTGTGTTTGTTATATTGTGTTGTGTTATAAATAAAACATTTTTTAAAAAATAATATTTTTTAAATAAAAATTAAAAAAATAAAAAACAGTTCTCAGATCCACTTTGTGAGATACCCGCTTTAACAAACACGAAATGGAAAATGAGAGATTAGAAACAGGAAATTGTCTTACTATTTTTGAAATCCAGCCTTTTAGACACAATGGGGCAACACATTTATGGGGAGATGAATATCATGAAGGCTACTTAAATGCTACATTAAGAGCAGAAGTGGTATTCAGCCAGTTCGGACCAGTTCAGGCGAACCTGTAGAGGCGACTGTGGGTGGATGTAATGCCGTCCTATTTAGCCACGTTTTCGAGGCTGGGCACATATGCGGAAGGCAGACACGTGAGCAAAGTGCATGTGCAAAAAGCATGCCCGAGCGAGCAAAGTGAGAATGGAGTCCCCTAATCATCCTCAGTGGAGGGTTGTCCCCGGTTCATACCGGTTCTATAGAATCGGTAGTAAAACCAGTGGGAGGCTCCGGCCACCGACCCCGACATCATCAGAACGCTTCTGCGCATGCGCTGAAGAGCGAAGCAAGGAAAGCAAGCAGAGCAAATGCACACCCACGGCCTCGTTGCAAACTGGTAGTAAAGGTAAGTAGAACCCATCCCTGATCATCTTCTTGTCTCTTCAGCTTCCAACCTCTTTTTGTATCCTCACTTTATCCTTGTAAGCTGCCCAGAGTCACTGAGAGTGAATTGGGTGGCCGTATAAATTTTAATTTAATTTAAAATAAATAAATACAGCCTCTTGGGAAAAGTTGCACTGGGTAACCAGCGACATGACAGAACTAGAACCATGTTAGTCCATGGTGGCTAAAAAAAAGCAAAAAATCAGAATTTGGTAGCCGCTTTTCTCTTTTACCAATTTTATTAAAAGGTATCGTTTTTGTGACTTGCAGCTCAGCTCATCAGATGCTCAGGGAAGCTGATGCCCTTTAAAGTGTTGTTGAAAAATAGTCCTAGTCTCTTTCTGGCTGAGCGTGAGTGAATGTACCATCCTTTTCTCTTTTATTTGTAATTTTATTTGTGGGTTGTTGGTTTTTCCTTCAACGTATTTAGTGAACAGTACATTATCTGGGTTAATTTGTTCTATATAAAATGCTGGTAACAATAACAGTAGTATTATTACTACTAATAATAATAAGTATTATTTTGATATATATAATAATAGTCTTTTATTTTTGCTTCTCAGATTTACCTATACTTTGTAATTATGATGTATTATATTTTGTAGCAATAGACATGATATTATCTTTTCAATTTCTGCTTTCTATCTCTTATTTCTAATCCCTAATACAACAATTCCCATATTAAAAAGTATTATGTATCTATCCATCATCTCTTATTTTTTACTTTTTGAGCATACATAATAGTAGTCTTAACTTCTAGCATTCACATATACATTGTAACTATAGTAACTTCTATCATATAACAGTATATATAATGCAGTGGTGAAATCTAAAATTTGTTACTACCGGTTCTGTGGGCGTGGCTTGGTGGTGGTGGGGTAATGTGACTGGGTGGGCGTGGCCAACCTTTTTTTTTAACTTTTAAAACCATTTTTTCTACAACCTCTTCAGCGAAGAGGCTGTTAAAAAATGCTTTCAAAAGGCTCTGACAATCCCAGCTGAATTGTTTGATCGGCAGAGGGTTTTTTTCTTTTAAAAGCCTTTGCCGATCAGGCAACTCAGCTTGGATTGTCAGAGGCATTTAAAAGAAAAAAAGCCTCTGCCAATCAGGCAACTCAGCTTGGATCATCAGAGGCATTTAAAAGAAAAAAAGCCTCAGCCGATCAGGCAACTCAGCTGGGATCGTCAGAGGCTTTTAAAATCATTTTTTCTACAACCTCTGAAGAGGTTGTAGAAAAAATGCTTTTAAAAGCCTTTGACGATCCCAGCTGAGCCGCACGATCATCAGAGGCTTTTTTTTTTTTTACTTTTAAAAGCATTTTTTTCGGCCAAAGAAGTTGTAGAAAAAATGCTTTTAAAAATAAAAAAAAAAGCCTCTGATGATCCTGCGGCTCAGCTGGGCATGGGGGGGGGCAGGGATTTTTGCTACCAGTTCTCCGAACCACCCACCACCATCGCTACCGGATCGGGCGATCCAGTCTGAACCGGTAGCATTTCACCCCTGCTTCTATCATATAACAGTATATATAATGACATTTTTCCAGTTTACCATCCTTTTCTCAATTCATTTGTTACGAGGAAACAATACAAAAAAGTCTGCCAAGCTTTTCTGCTCTGTTCTCTTGAACTTTTTGGACAAACTGTGTTTAGAAGTGTAGTTAGCAAACTGTCCTTCAATGAACAACGGTTGCACGGAGTGTGAATGAATGAATGAATTAAAAACTCCTACGATCTCAAAAAAAAAAAAAAACCTTAACCATGATGGAGTTGTCAAATCTCTCCATGGTCCCTTTCTCTGTTCGTCTTTCCTTCTCCTGTCCATGTTGTATAATTCATCCTTATCTTAACATTCAGCGCATCTGGACAATGCCCAGACTAATCTTCCAGCAGAATTATCTCTCCCCTTATCTGAATGTGGAAGCTGGGAGAATCCATAGTGATGTCCAAATATCTTGGCATGCTTCCTCTCATCCCCCAAAATGGGAATTGCTTGCTTGCCTCATTTTGCATGAGGCAAGGTGACACAAGTGCACAGTTCAGGTCATTTTTGTTGACATCGTGATACCTGTGATGTTCTTTTTCATTTGGATGTCTTTGGATGAAAAGTATGTCCCAAAACATGAGGCCTGCTCTATTGCAGTCCCCAAGGTGCTTTTTCAAAAGGCAATTGGACTTTGTCTTTTCCTTGAAGACTTCTCATCCAAGAAGCTTCACTTCTCATCCAAGAAGCGTCTTCGGTTCTGACTGCATGGAAGTCATAATACCATTCAGTCAGAACTGAAGAAGCTTCTTGGATAAGAAGTGAAACCTTTTCAGCAGGGATGGGATTCAGAAATTTTAGCAACCGGTTCTCTGCCTGGTTGCCGGGTGGGCGTGACCATAGTGGGTGTGGACTACTTGGCGTCCTGCACCACAGGTGGGGCATTTTCACCCTCCCCAGACTCCCAAGGCTTTTCTCAAGCCTCCGCAAGGGCAAAAACGGCCTCCACTGGGCTCCGGAGGCCCTCAGGAGGCCAGAAATGGGCCCATTTTTTGACTTCTGGAAGTTCTGGTAGGCCCATTTTTCCCCTCCCCAGGCTCCGAAGGCTTTCCTCAAGCCTCTGGGAGGGTGAAAACTGCCTCCCCTGGGCTCCGGAGGCCCTCTGGAGGCCAGAAACAGGCCCATTTCCAGACTTCTGGTAGGCCTGTTTTTCACCCTCCCAGAGCCTCCACGTGAATCCTGCACTTACCTGGCATCTAAAATGGGCTGCGTGGAGACTCCTGGGAGGGGTGGGGTGGAGTGGGTGGGGTCAGCCAGTTCTTGCAACAACCAGTTCGGTGAACCAGATTAAAACTAACATCCAGTTCGTCCGAACTGGTCTGAACTGGCTGAATCCCACCCCTGTTCTTCAGGAAAAAAAACCAAAGAAAATCCAGTTGCCTCTTGAAAAAGCACCTTTGGGAGAACCATGACCTGGATGACTGAGAATCTCCACAGAGGTTTTGCTCTCTTGCATGCTTTTTACTGCGATTGCCTAAAGTGAAACGTCGAGGTTGTGCGAACTAAGATACGAATTTTAATTCAGAACTTGAGGAAAAGAACAGTGGCATCTCGTTTCTGAGCTCCCGAGCACAAACTGTTGCTCCAAACAGAACGATTCCTATATAAATTGTTTCAAATGTATTCAACCGAATCGCTAGCAGCTTCCGCTATCTTCTGTTATTAAACCATTCCCTCATCATTCTTTTGAAGAGACGCGGAGGGCTAAGGGAGCAATTTCTTTCACCGGGCCCATTTAGAGAGAACCTTTAAATAATGCATTCTGCAGTGCCATCTAGGGGGATATTTTTTTTAAAAAAAAAAATGAAGAGATCTATTCATCGGAGGGAAAGAGCAATAAATATGAAGCCAAATGAATTGGTTCCAAAACATTTTGCAGATTCTGGAGGGTAATATCTGATTTTATTGTAGGAATGTTTGTGCATATCCAGCACAAACCATTGTGGTTTTTAAAACAACAAAGAGACGCGTGAGGTCTTTTTCATGCTTCATAGAATAATGCCTTGCAAAGGTAACCTTGAAGAAAGAAAAGCTTTTGCTTGTTCGTTCGTTCGTTTGTTTGTTTGTTTCCTCTGCAGAAACATGATTGTACAAGAAAAGTTTCGCTGGAGGCTTCTAATTCATATCGTAGAAACCTGTGTCCTGTTTAGAGGTTAACATAGCCTCCCAGGAGGCGATTTTCAGCAGCTTAATTGTTCCGTCTTCCCATCTTGTTGTGGTTGAACACACACAGCTAGTTTTGAAGGACACACCGTTGTAGGAAGGCTTCATCCGGTAAAGCAGGAACATCAATGGAGGAATGAGCCCATGACGACAAGTGGAACTTTGTGACTGCCTTTTTTTTTTTAACCCGTTAGGAAATGATTTTACCTAACTTTTGGGTTGGCAATATATAAACCATCAATATAGCTTTAAGACTACTGTATTGCATCATACTGTGTCCTGATTGGTTAGCTCTGTAACCAATCTCCTTAAGAGGGAGCTAGAAACATGGCTTGTTTCTCTTTGACACCTCTTTACTGCTCGTTACTGCTCTTTGCTGTGTTTGCTACCGTTTGCAACTGTTAATGTGTATGACTACAACGACTGGTAAGAAGACTTTGTTATTTGGATTATCCTTGGATTATTGTTTTACTATCTACTACTTTATCTGTATATGACCTGGACTGTTTATTGGACTGTGCCTTATTACTATTTCCTGAAAGTAAACACAACTCAGTGTATCTCTCTGTTGGCTGTGTTATTTCCTAACTACTCTCAATCACTTTCATATGCACACCCTTGCTACTCAAGGGTTGCTCTGCAAATTCCTTAACAGCCCTGATGATATCCTGAAACATCAAAGGGTAGCAGGATTCTTGTCTGATTTTAAGTGGTGGGGGTGCAGTGGTGGTATTCAGCTGGTTTGGGTGAATAGGTAGCGATGACCAAGAGTGGGTCCACCTACCCGCCCTGGCACTATGTTGTCCTATTTAGCCACATTTTTGAGGCAGGGGAGCATGCGCAGAAGGTGCGCGTGCAAAGCAAGTGTGCGCACATGTGGCGAACCAGTGGTAAAAATATGTGAAACCCACCACTGGCCCCAAAAAGAATCTTGACAGTTACATATCTTGTTCTCCAGCTTCATAGCCTCACTGAGTGAAATTCAAGCATATAAAATAATTCTCACAGCCTTCGAAACAAACACATGATTTTTGGTTTCTGGAAAAATGCTCTTTCCAAATTGGCAGACATTTTAGTCGATCAGTTTTTAACTTTTTTTAATCCATTAGATATAAATAGATCAAGACATTCAGAACACTTCAGGGTCAATAAATATATTATGCATAACAATAAATCTGTTAAATGTTGGAAATGCAACCAAATACCAGGCTCATATTATCATATGTGGTGGAAGTGTCCCAAAGCAAAAAAAATAGTGGAAGAAAATACTCATGTGGCTGGAAATTGTGATAAAACAACACATAGATTTGAAACCTGAGACATTCTTGTTGGGCATGCTTCCAGGAAACTTATAATAAGGGTAACACATGTTTAATTTTACATATCCTAACAGCAGCCAGGATTGTATATGCACAATACTGGAAAAATCCAGAAACCCATACAGATGACATTATAATCAAAAAAAAAAATCTGAAATGTGCAGAAATGGATAGGTTAACCCTAAAAATCAAAGGAAAAGAAGACTCGGAATATTTTATAACATGGGAACTATTCTACAAATGGTTAAGTGACAGATACTGAGGTTAGAGGAGTGGATTTACTGTATGTGAAATATGGACTACATGAGAAAGAAAAATTGATGAGTAAATATTTTGATGGTTATATAATTGATATTATAATGGAAGATAGTATACTTTTCAATAACGATTGATATTGTCGCATATATATTTATGCATATATTATAATGATTCTGATGATGATGTTTATATGTTAACACTTTGGACACCAAGAAAATGCAGTTGAAAGCAACATAGAAATGGAATATGCGATATAAAACAATAAAAAATATTTAACCAAAAAAAAAAAAGAACATTTCAGGGTCAAGGATGGAAAGTGCAAATATTTTAATAAAGAAAATTTGCCAGATACTACATTGAAACTATTCTGTTTGAAATGTTTCTATTTCTATTGCAGGCATCTCGCTTCTTGGTAACTTCAGGATATGAAGTAAGCTAAGATAAAGACATCTTAACACATAACGGGCCATCCAGAATGACTTTACATATCCTTAGTCTGACATGAAGAGCCTTGGTGGCGCAGCAGACTAAAGTGCTGTTAAGTAGCACCAGCTGCCTGCAATTACTGCAAGTTCAAATCTCACCAGGCTCAAGGTTGACTCAGCCTTCCATCCTTTCGAGGTAGGTAAAATGAGGACCCGGATTGTGGGGGCAATAAGCTGACTTTGTATAAAAAAAAGAATACCGCTTAGGGGAGGGGCAAAAGCCCTACTAAGCAGGTATATACAAAAGTATGAAGGCTATTGCTTAACGCATTGTAAGCCGCCCTGAGTCTCCGGAGAAGGGCGGCATATAAATCGAACCAATAAATAAATAAATAAATAAATAAACTCTTATGGAGTCAATTGTACATACTGTTTAGGACTGTAGTCCTAAAAGAAGTTGCAGTCACTTGCTTCTATTGACATCTTTGTGCTTACATATGAACCTACCCTGTTTCCCCCAAAATAAGACATCCCCTGATAATAAGCCCAATCGGGCTTTTGAGTGCATGGCAATAAGGCCAAGCGCTTATTTCAGGGTTCAAAAAAATATAAGACAGGTTCTTATTTTCGGGGAAACATGGTATCAAGGCTTTGATTGATTGCTTCTCACAAAACACCCACCAGGTGAAGCTACCAAGCATAGCCAGAAAACGAAGAAGCTTTTCTGAATGTTCTCACAAAATCATGGCCATGAAGAATTCGTAAAACCGAATTTCAGAACCGAATAGTTTCGACCAAGACAAATTTGTCTAAGTCCTCCGATATTTTTCATGCCAGTGCCAATTTTGCATAATAGAACCTGATGAGTCTCGTGATTTTTAAAAAAATAAATAAATAAAATGGAGTTTACCAATTGCAAAAGGTACTGACAACCACACTTTAATTGCCTAGTTATCTTTGCTTGCTCCAAACTCTCATTTTGAACAGGTTTTATGCCAACTTTTCCAGTATAATTAATCACAATATCCAAAATAGGCCAGCTTCCTTCCTTCCCTCAATATCTCCATTTTTGAGGCAGCTACAGTTCATTTACATAAGCAATCTGGCCTTCATAAAACATTGGCTTTCGATGGAAGAACTGTGTCTTGGGAGAGGGACAAGCAATAGATGTCACTGATTATTCATCAGAAGAAAAGCATCTTCAAATAATCTACCCACTTCCAGTTTATTGTGGTAGACGTGCCACAATTCAACTATTGTATCAAATTTTAGGTTTGACAAACCAAAAAGAGTTTGGGGAACTTGGAACAGATTCCGTGAAGGACACCAAGAGTGACTGGGAAGCAAGAAACTAAAAATTGGGCTTCACAAACAAGAGTATTTGGTTAACAATCCAGAGACAAAATATATCACTTAGCAGGGACCATGTCTCCTATAGACATTAGGAATAGACATCCCAGAATTGAGATAATTAATTTCTGCTAAGTTCAAAGATAGACTCAGACAAGTTTGCAGGTAGATTTAAATCAGATTGCTGGCTGGAGAATTCTGGGAGTTGAAGTCCACACATCTTAAAGTTGCCAAGTCGGAAAAAAACACTGATTTAAATGAACCTCGGTATGAGAGTACACAAATACTAGCCTATACTTCATGCTGCAAGCATTACTCAAATAAATTAACTAAAGCTTCCTAAGTTGTCACTTATATACAATCTGCCAACCTTCCACACAGTAAATCATCAAAACTGATGTATTTAATATGCCAGTGACAACTGGGATGATAAATAGTCAAGAGAGCTGGCATCCATGAGCTCTTAAAAGAAATTAACACACATTATTTTGCCCCAACTCAGCAACAGAAATCTGCAAGCACATACACACATGCACAAAAGCGCCAACAGTTTCTATAAATTAGAAATCATAGGTACCAACAGGATCTCTACAATTGTGATTCATTTTTATATCCTATCTTTATTCTAGGAATAATCCAGAATCTGAATCGCTTCAATTTTAGTCTAGCTCCTTCATTAGAATAGACTATTGGATAAAACAACCGTAATGATTGAAAACAGTGCTCTACATCAATCTTTTGATGTGGAAGCTCCATTTTTTCCAGCCATTTGGAAGCTGAAATCAGCACATTCTAAAATCCACTTTGGGAGTTCTCTCTGACCTGAAAATTCTGGGTTTCTTACATTGCATCCAGGGGTGAAATGCTCCCGGTTTGGACCGATCTGGTAGGGATGGCGGCAGGGGGTTCAGAGAACCAGTAGCAAAAATCCCTGCCCCCCATGCCAAGCTGAACCGTGCGATCATCAGAGGCTTTTTTTTAATTTTTAAAAGCATTTTTTCTTCAGCTGAAAAAATGGTTTTAAAAGTAAAAAAAAAAGGCCTCTGATGATCGTGCGGCTCAGCTGGGATCGTCAGAGCCTTTTAAAAGCACTTTTTTATACAACCTCTTCGGCCAAAAAAAAAATGCTTTTAAAAGGCTCTGACGATCCCAGCTGAGCTGCGCGATCATCAGAGGCTTTTTTTTTTTACTTTTAAAAGCATTTTGTCTTCGGCTGAAAAAATGGTTTTAAAAGTTTTTTTTTAAAAAGCCTCTGATAATCGTGTGGCTCAGCTGGGATCGTCAGAGCCTTTTAAAAGCATTTTTTTTTCTACAACCTCTTCGGCTGAAGAGGTTGTAGAAAAAATGCTTTTAAAAGTTAAAAAAAAAGTTGGCCACGCCCACCCAGTCACATTATCCCCCCCCACCAAGCCACGCCCACAGAACCGGTAGTAACAAATTTTACATTTCACCATTGATTGCATCTATGTCCTCTGTTTCAATCACTGAGATTGCCTGATTCCAGAGGTGGTATTCAGCTGAGATCATGGATGGCCCTGTTCACCCATGTCGTTCTATGTTGTTCTATTTAGCCACGTTTTCAAAGCCGGGTGCATGCACGGAAGGCAAGAGAGCGAGCAAAGCACATGCGCGAAAGGCCAGGCATATGCGTGGAAGGTGAAGTAAATGTACGCACGTGTGGCGAACAATATCTGAAACCCACCGCTGCCTGATTCCCCTCATTCTCACCCCCCAAATAATAGCAAGACCTAACAGATCTTATACTTCATTGGTTGCCTTCGAAATATTGCTTGAAGGAAGAAGAAAATATTACAGTAAAGACAACTTAAGGCTCTTATTGTCTGTTGGTTGAGAATAAAATGGAGGCAACTTCCTGAGCTGGTAGCTTGGCTGCATCACAACAGAATAACCGAAGGGACCTTGGAGATCTTCTAGACCAGTGATGGCTAACCTTTTTGCCATCATGTGCCAAAAGCGGGAGGAGCGCAGGGGGGTTGCGCATGCGCGTGCCCACATTCATAATTCAATGTGCCCGCCCCCCCATGCATGTGCGACCTCCCCCACGCTCCCCCTGCTATTGGCACACGATGGCATGGTGGGACCGTAAGGCCCGTTTTTTCACTCTCCCCAGGCTCCAGAGCCTTTCTAGGAGGCTGGGGAGGGTGAAAATGGCTTTCCCCAGCCCCCCCCCAGAAACCCTCCTGAGACCGGAAATGGCCCATTTTCCAACTTCCAGTGGGACCGGAAGGCCCATTTTTTCACTCTCCCCAGGCTCCAGAGCCTTTCTAGGAGCCTGGGGAGGGCAAAAAGGGCCTTCCCCACTCCTCCAGAGGCCAGAAACAGCCCGTTTCCCAACGTCTGGTGGGCCCAGAATGCTGGAAAGTCAGGTGGCCAACACACGCATGCGCGCTGGAGCTGAGCTAGGGCAACGGCTCGCATGCCCGAAGATATGGCTTCGCGTGCCATCTATGGCACGCGTGCCATAGGTTCACCATCACAGTTCTAGACCAACCCACTGCTCAAGCAGGAAATCCTATACCATTTTCAGACAAATAGCTGTCCACTCTCCTCTTAAAAACCTTCAATGTTGGAGCACCCACAACTTCTGGAGGCAAGTTGTTGCACTAACTGTTCTAACTGTGATTAGATCATGGTTAGGTTCAAACAAAAAGTGGACCCATCCAGTGGTGGGTTTCAAAAATTTTTACTACGGGTTCTGTGGGTGTGGCTTGGTGGGTGTGGCATGGTTTGGTGGGCGTGGCATGGGAAGGATACTATAAAATCTCCATTCCCTCCCCACTCCAGGGGAAAGGTTACTGTAAAATCCCCATTTCCTCCCGATCAGCTGGGACTCAGGAGGCAGAGAATAGATAGGGGTGGGGCCAGTCAGAATTTTTACTACCGGTTCTCCGAACTACTCAAAATTTCCGCTACCGGTTCTTCAGAACTGGTCAGAACCTGCTGAAACCCATCTCTGTACCCATCCCTCTGCTGAAAGTTTTTAATGTTGTATGGATCAGTATAGGACCAAAATGCTAACTAATTGTATTTATTTTTATTAAGTGGATTAAATGATTCTGTGGTTTTTTTCCCCTTCAAACATCAGGTCAAAGACCCAATTTCAGTCAAATGTATATAAAAAAAAAAGATTTCAGCAACTTGTATTCAGTGTTCTTTTACTAATATTCAACTTTCCCTTAATAGAGGCAATCTCCTCTCTTCGTGGGTATATTGTTGCTATGACCTATCAAAGTTCCTTTTAAAATGTTGTACAATTATTTTCTTAATTAGGCTCATAATTAATTTCCCAGAAAAGGAAACACAGCTCACTGTTCTGTAATCCTCTTGATTGCATCTGACTTTTAAAAAATTTGTCAGCTCTGCATTTATACACACCGTTTATTAAATTTTGGGATTGTATTTGTTGTTTTCATAAACCCACACTCCATATATTGTTCAGGCTTTATTTAACTTATCTGCTCCAGAGTGGGCTCCTTAACCAGACCCACCCAGAGCAGCTGAAACAGATAGAAGAGGTGATAGATATAGAATATGTTACTTTAAATTGTAAAAAGAGAAAATTATTTCTAATGGTCCTGAATTTTATGCTGTAAAATCACTGCAAATTGAACTGTTTATTTATTTTATTAAATTTATATGCCGTCCTTCTCCCGTAAGACTCGGGGCGGCGCACAGAATAAAAACATGTAACAATAAGAAATCCTAAAAACAGCCAATATAAAACCCCAAACAGAATAAAATCTCGTAGCAGATCAGGGAAATTGCTGAAACAGCCATGTCTTCAGTGCGGAAAGTGTGGAGGTCAGGAGCCTCCGTTTAGAGTCTGGCCAGGATCCTTCACTGCTAGGGAGAGTGTTTATGCCTGAATAAAGTTTGATATTACACATGTGGCCTAAATATCACCTCCAATCTGTTCTACTAATTCTTTTAAGGGCATATGTTAATCACACTCTTTTTTAAGAGTTGAAATCAGAGCGTTAAAAAAAGAAAGAAAGAAATTCGTGTGTATGATATTCTATCATACACACGGATATATAAAAGAATTTATTACAAATATAATGTGGTATGTCAAGGTTAAAAGTTGGAAAACAAGGATTATATATATATATTTAATTGCATTGTTATTGTTAGCATTGTGTAAAAAGTATATTGAGCCAGTCAATGCATTGTCCACAAAGTATGGGTGGATGTTAAAGGAAAATTCCAAATAAAACATAGATGATAGATAGATAGATAGATAGATAGATAGATAGATAGATAGATAGATAGATAGATAGATAGATAGATAGATAGATAGATAGATAGGGAGGGAGGGAGGGGGAGAGAGAGAGAGAAATTCAAGATGTAGGATCAATGAAACAGGATAATTTCTGCCTGGCTATCACTGCCTTCTCCTCTTGAAGCACATCCATTAAATTCCCAAATAGTTTTTTTACCTTAGAACATTCTGAAATGTGCATCTGTGCAGGAGGAGAGAAACAGGATAGTGGCATTGGAAACATGTGTTCAATATATGGCCCAAGTCTCAGAATCAGTTTGATAATGATACATGATTGTAACCTCTTCTGCTGCTTTAAATGATTAATCATCATGCTGCGGGAGGAAAAAAGAAAGGAAGAAAAGGAAGAAAAGGAAGGAGGGAAGAGAGAGAGGAGAGGAAAGGGAAAGGGAAAGGGAGAGGGAGAGGGAGAGGGAGAGGAAAGGAAAGGAAAGGAAAGGAAAGGAAAGGAAAGGAAAGGAAAGGAAAGGAAAGGAAAGGAAAGGAAAGGAAAGGAAAGGAAAGGAAAGGAGTCACTCCTCCTCCATACAAAATGGAAACAAAAAAAAATTATCAGGGAGGAGAAAAACTAATAGTTTAATGCTTTTGAAAGAAAATGAATATTAATCAATTTAGAGCACAGAATAACAGAACTGAAAAGCATCTTGGAAATATTCCAGTCCAACCTGCTCCTGAAGCAGGAGTTCCTATACTATTTCAGACATATGGCTCTCCAATCTCTTCTTAAAAGCCACCAGTGATGAAGCACCCACAGCTTCTGAAGGCAACTTCTGTTCCACTGGTTAATTGTTCTAACTGTGAGGAAATTTCTCCTTAGTTCTAGGTTGCTTCTCTCCTTGATTAGTTTCCACCCATTGCTTCTTGTCCTGCCCTCAGGTGCTTTGGAGAACAGCTTAACTCTTTCTTCTTTGTGGCAGCCCCTGAGATATTGGAACACTGCTATCATGTCTCCCCTAGTCCTTCTTTTCATTAAACTAGACATACCCAGTTCCTGCAACCGTTCTTCATATGTTTTAGCCTTCAGGTCCCTAATCATCTTTGTTGCTCTTCTCTGCACTCTTTCCAGAGTCTCGACATCTTTTTTATATTGTGGTGACCACAACTGGATGCAGTATTCCAAGTATGGTCTTACTAAGGCTTTATAAGTGGTATTAGTACCTCACTTGACCTTGATTGTATCCCTCAGTTAATGCAATTTAGAATTGCACTGGCTTTTCTGGGCTGCCACCACATGCTGCTAGCTCATCTGTAAATGACTGTCCATTTGGAAGCCAAGATCCCTCTCATTTGCTGCGTAGCTCCTGAGAGGAAGACACATTGCCATCAAACAATCCTTTCCTTGCAAGACCTTCAGCTCAAAATGTGGGAGAAGGATAGTAACACCAGTTTCCTCTCTTGGGAATATAGAGCTGCTATTAAAACAGGGGTGTCAAACTCAATTTCGTTGAGGGATGCATCAGGGTTTTATTTAACCTCTGGGGGCCGGGGTGGGTGTGGCCAGCTTGACGTCACTTATGTCAGGGACGCCTGTAGCCTGAGTGCTCTGCCAGTGAAAATGGGCTCCCGAGCTCCATTTTCAGCTGTGACGACCTCCTGCAACCCTCTGTTGTGGCCCCGCCCTCTGAGCCTATTTCATCGGAGGAAGAAAGCTCCGAACATGAGGAAGAGGAGTCAGCCAGGCCTCCCTCTCCAGGCCCCTCTCCTCTGGCACTGTCTCAGGTGCCAGCCGAGGGAGAGGAGATTAGCCAGGAGCCAGGTGTCTCGGATGAGAGCGAAGGAGAGCCGTCATTCCTGGATGCACGCCAACGAAGGCGTGATAAACGGTTGCAGCAGTTAAGGAGGCGTGCTAGGGATTAGAACTGAGTCACTGGACCACACCCCAGAGACTATATAAGAGAGGGTGGTGGCTGGTAAAACTCCGTGACGAACAAAAACGAACGTTGGCTAGTCACTTGAACAACGTCTGAAGCTGCCGAAGGGATATTGTTTTGCTGGACTATTTGCAATGCGTATGTAATTTTATGTTATCTGTTGCAGTAAAAGCTCTTGGCAGACGGTGATTATATTGCTGCCAAGTTTGAGATAACGACCTGTGTGCGTGCCAAGTACTTTCTTAACCCTCGGCTGGCTGTGTTTGTGTGTGTGTGTGGACGGGGACAGATCACCCTCCACCAGTGAAAAGGGAGTTCCGGAGGGCCACAAGCTGGTCCTTCGCTCTTTTCAGGGTGGCCCCGTGAACCAGATCTAAGCACCCCGTGGGATGGATCCGGCCCACAGGCCTTGAGGTTGACACCCGTGTATTGAAACAATCTTTTTAAAAACAAACCCAACTTGCTCACAGTTGAGATCTTGCACGGATACTAAAGACACGTCCACAAAAAAACGAAGCTGACATTTGCAGCTGGCAGGAAGCCGACAAATAGATTGGCTTCTTCAATCCACTCTGGATCAAAATAGGACATGAGATCACCCATGCTCTGCTCCATACAGTTGATTCTCATGAGGAGACTGCAAAGCAAGAGTATGGAAAGTTTAAGAGAGGAGCAAATTTACCATACTGGTTGCAGCCATAAACAGAGCCTTTGAATTGATGCTAAGAGCTACCCTGTGGTAAGATAAATTTGATAAATAGATAAACAAGTAAAATAAATAAAATTGAAGTTAAGAGATCTTCAATTGACAAGCCTGGGAACGCCAGGCGAGTTCCTTCAATCCTTAAGAAATAAAGATTGCCCTTTTTCCAACTGTTACCAATTTAAAATCAACAGCAAAAAGCAAGACAAGATATTGGCTTCTGAAAGTTTTAAATATATTAAAGGCTCAGAAAATGGTGGAATGTTGGACTCTGGACCTTAAGTTTTTGATTTTTTTTTTTTCAAATGCATTGTTGTGGGAAAGAAAAACTGCTTTTGACACTGGAGACATAACAAAACAACTAACTTATAAGGTGTTCAGAGATATTTTTCACAAACCGCATTGGGACTTTGAATCAATAATGCCAGTTATGTTGTGTCTTCTTGGGAACATTGTGCTCCCAGAAGAAGTTAGAGAAAAAGAGTGTATCTGAAGACAAAATAAACAAGAATTTGAACATGCATTTGCCTATATATATAGTAAAGGTAAAGGTTCCCCTCGCACATATGTGCTAGTCGTTCCAGACTCTAGGGGGTGGTGCTCATCTCTGTTTCAAAGCTGAAGAGCCAGCACTGTCCGAAGATGTCTCCGTGGTCATGTGGCCGACATGACTAAATGCCAAAGGTGCACAGAACGCTGTTACCTTCCCACCAAAGGTGGCCCCTATTTTTCTACTTGCATTTTTTACGTGCTTTCGAACTGCTAGGTTGGCAGAAGCTGGGACAAGTAATGGGAGCTCACCCCGTTACACAGCACTAGGGATTCGAACCACTGAACTGCCGACCTTTCAACCGACAAGCTCAACATCTTAGCCACTGAGCCACCGTGTCCCTCTATATATATGTATGTATGTATCAGGGGTGAAATGGTCCCGGTTCAGACCGGATCACCCGATCCGGTAGCGTTGGTGGCGGGTGGTTCGGAGAACCGGTAGCAAAAGTCCCTGCATATCCCCCCTCCCATGCCCAGCTGAGCCACGCGATCATCAGAGGCTGTTTTTTTAACTTTTAAAAGCATTTTTTTCTATAAACTCTTCCGCCGAAAAAATGCTTTTAAAAGTTAAAAAAAAAAGCCTCTGATGATCGTGCAGCTCAGCTGGGATCGTCAGAGGCTTTTAAAAGCAGAAGAGGTTGTAGGAAAAAAATGCCTTTAAAAGCCTCTGGCGATCCCAGCTGAGTTGCAGTATATATGTATGTATGTATGTATGTGTTTGTATGTATGCATATGTATATGTGTAAAAGAAAAACCTGGCTGAGGTTTTAAAAAGTAAGAAAGAAGTAAAGATGATAAATCTCATAGAGCAATTCGAAGAATTTCTTTTTGCGTACTTATAAAAAAAAATTATAATAATATGGAGTGTAGCTCAGCTGAATTATCAGTTTCAAATTGGCAAACCCAGCATGTGATGAAGGAGGCACAAACTATCGTAGTTACACAATTGTTCTGGGAAAAGAACAACAACAAACAAAAAACCTTCTGAGTTAAGCGGAACGTCCATACTACAGGTGGTCCTTGACTTATGACCGCAATTGAGCTCCAAATTTCTGTCGCTAAGTGAATTTTTCCCCTCCTTTCTTTCCACTGTTAAGTGAATCATTGCGCTTGTTAAGTCGGTAACATGTGAATCTGTTAAGTGAATCTGGTTTCCCCATTGACTTCCCTTGACAGAATATTGTAAAAGGTTGTAAAGATTGACCCCGAGACATGGCAACCGTCATAAATATGAGTCAGTTGCCAAGCGTCTGAATTTTGATCCGGTGACCATTGGGAGGTTGCAATGGTCGTAAGTGTGAAAAACTATCAGAAGTCACTTTCTTCAGTGCCATGCTAACTTTGAATGGTCACTCAATGAAGCATTGTAAGTCGAAGTTGTATTTTCAATTTAAAATGTGAACAATTTTTAATCTGGTGAGAACCTCTTTAATTATACATACATACATACATACATATACATATACATATACATATACATATACATATACATATACATATACATATACATGTGTGTGTGTGTGTGTGTGTGTGTGTGTGTGTGTGTGTGTGTTTTCTCAGGTTTTCGCGGGTGTTTGTATGTAGGTCTTTGGTTATTCGGGTCTTCTCCCACATAAAATTGGAAGTGTCTTGGTGATGTTTCGACGAAGTCTCATTCGTCATCTTCAGGCTGGTGTTCTCGGCTTCGTGCTTCCAGGAGCAAATATATATATATATATAATCAGTAGTGAAATGTAAAATTTGTTACTACCGGTTCTGTGGGCGTGGCTTGGTGGGGGCGGGTAATATGACTGGGTGGGCATGGCCAACTTTTTTTTTTTTTTTTTACTTTTAAAACCATTTTTTCTACAACCTCTTGTAAAAAAGTTGTAATGAAGATGAAGAGGTTGTAAAAAAAATGCTTTAAAAAGCCTCTGACGATCCCAGCTGACTTGCCTGATCAGCAGAGGCTTTTTCTTTTTCTTTTTTTTTTTTAGCCTCTGAAGTTCACAGCTGATTTGCCTGATCGGCAGAGGCTTTTTCTTTTTTTTTTTTTAAGCCTCTGATGATCCCAGCTGAGTTGTCTGATCGGCAGAGGCTTTTTTTTCTTTTAAAAACATTTTTTTCTACAACCTCTTCATCCGAAGAGATTGTAGAAAAAAATGCTTTGAAAAGCCTCTGACGATCCCAGCTGAGCCGCACGATCATCAAAGGCCTTTTTTTTTTTACTTTTAAAAGCATTTTTTTGGCTGAAGAGGTTGTAGAATAAATGCTTTTAAAAATTTTTTAAAAGCCTCTGATGATTGCGCGGCTCAGCTGGGCATGGGGGGGGAGGCAGGAATTTTTGCTATTGGTTCTCCGAACCACCCGCCACCATCACTACCGGCTCGGGTGATCCGGTCCGAACCGATATATATATATATTCTCGACAAATACTTGGAATTCAAATGTGGGAGCGTAAGAAGAATACATTCTTAATAATTGTATTTTCCTTTTGTGCGTAGCATCTGCAAACTGAAGCACTGTGCGATCTTTTCCCATATTTCCTTTAACGCATCTTCATTGTGTTGCTTTGAGAACTGCAATACAATATTCTCTAAAGGCTTCCATATGTTTCAAGTTCTTTTGGAGCCAAAAAATAAGAAGAAAAAAACCCCTCTAGCAACAAGATTTTCATATATTTGCCACAGTGACCCGATATTTCCTTGTATCTTATTTCGGATGGAATAAATCACAGACTACCTAAACTTTCCAGTCTCTGATTGTGTTTCAAAACTTCTTTCAACTGATATTATTTAAAATATTTTTTTAAAAAAGTCTACTACAGATAACAAGGAACAACCATTTCCATTTAACCACTCCATCTGGACTACTGTAATGTGCTCCACATAGGACTGCCCTTGAAGACTACCTAAACAGACTACCTAAACTTTCCAGTCTCTGATTGTGTTTCAAAACTTATTTCAACCAATATTATTTAAAATATTCTTTTTAAAAAGCCTAGTACAGGTAACAAGGAACAACCATTTAACCACCTCCACCTGGACTACTGTAATGTGCTCCACATAGGGCAGCCCTTGAAGACTATTCAAAAGCTTCAGTGAATTCAGAATTAATTGAAAGAGTTTTGAGGAAGTCTCTATCGGTGTATGTGCCTTCTGTGGGAAAACACAACTGTTAAAAATGTTTTCTTCTTATGCGCCCACATTTGAATACTGGTGTTTTCAAGTGTTTGTCAATTTGCCACAGTCAACTCACCATAGTCAACTTGCCACAGTCATGGTCAACTTGCCATGGTCAACTCATTATGGCCAATTTACTACAGGACAACCAAGAGTTACACGGATATCAAAGAAATGGTAGATTAGAATCGTTAAAGAAAAGATACAAAAGGAGGGACAGAATAAAATGTGAATGGCAAAAATTAAAACGATTTTTTTTAATTTATTTTAAATAATTAAATTGAATTGTTAAATTGTCCTGCAACAAGTTCTTCCTTGGCGAGTTGGCCAGGGTAACTTGGCTGTGGAGAATTGTCCCATTCCGCTCCCATCTCAAAGCCAGGGCTGAAATCCAGCAGGTTCTGACAGGTTCTGGAGAACCGGTAGCGGAAATTTTGAGCAGTTTGGAGAACCGGAAAATACCACCTCTGGCTGACCCCAGAGTGGGGTGGGAATGGAGATTTTGCAATATCCTTCCCCGAGGAGTGGGAAGAGAATGGGGATTTTGCAATATCTTTCCCCCAGGAGTGGGGTGGGAATGGAGATTTTGCAATATCCTTCTCCCAGGAGTGGGGAGAGAATGGAGATTTTGCAATATCCTTCTCCCAGGAGTGGGGAGAGAATGGAGATTTTGCAATATCCTTCCCCCGGAGTGGGGAGGAAATGGAGATTTTGCAGTATCCTTCCCTGCCACGCCCACCAAGCCACACCATGGCCACCAAGCCACGCCCACAGAACCGGTAGTAAAAAAAAAATTGGATTTCACCACTGATATAAGCTCATATATAATTAGACTGCACTCTATTTTCCTCAATAGTATCTAATTCTGCTCCTACAACAGTTGAGAAGTTTCCACGAGCTAGTTAGGAAATAAGGCACTTTCTCCTAAGGAAGACTCCTTATGGAGCTGGAATGCCTGTATTAATTGTTGGAGAGCAACTGACTCAGTTGGCCTCATGCAGGGTATTAGTCTGGACTCATTACATAAACACAAGAGAGCAAAGCCTGATCCTCTTGAATGCCTTAGAATCTTACCTGGTTTCTCCCAGGTGAAATCTGCCGTCTAGGACAGCGGTCAACAACTGGTAGTCCGTGGCCCACTGGCGGTCCGCGAGAAAATTTTGGTGTTCTGCAGAAAAATTATTTGCATTTTTTTTAATATTGCACTAAATCAGGGGTCCTCAAACTACGGCCCCTGGGCCAAGATATGTGCAATGAACGTTTGTGTTACTGCAGAGAGTCTCCCCCTTTGGGATCTTTTTGTGTGGGTTGGAGGGGGGCAGAAATTCTGACTTGGGATCTGCTTCAGCCTCCTGGTGCAGGGTTTTGGGTGAAGGCAGGAGGGAAGTGCCACTGGTGGCAAAGAGCCAGAGGGCCTTGTTCCACTGGGACTGCCTCATGGCCTGGAGCTGACTGACCATCTCAGCCCACTGAGCCTCCAGGCATCAGTACCTGGCCTTGCACTCCCGCAGGTCTTCCCTCTGCTTGGAAAGCCTATGCTCGTAGTCCTCAGTGAGGTGCTTCTGCTGAGCCTCCTTCTCGGTCAGATCCAATTTGAACTGAGCTGTTTTGCCAACTCTTTCTCATGGTGGCTGCTTAGCTCCAACAACTGCTTCCTGTTGGGGCCCTAAAGAGCCCGGGCAGGGAGGCGAGGAGTGGCTGGTAGGGAAGGGGTGAGTAGAGGCTGGCGAAACGCCCCTCAATGTGAGTGACATTTAGTTGGCCATCAAGTTGGCCATGACCACCTAGTCACATGTCCACCTAGCCACGCCCACCCAGCCAGTCATTAGGCAGATCATATTAGTGGTCCGTGGGATTTAAAATTATGAATTTAGTGGTTCCTGAGGTCCAAAAGGTTGGGGACCCCTGATCTAGGAAGATTCCTGCGAAATAGGCATACAACAATAAAGTAGCTAGTTTGAAACTCTACACGAGCGAGTCTGGTTGTTTGTGCCTGACTAATTTCATTGTATACATTCTATACATGATGTACAGTGACATTTTTTAATTTTTTTTAAAATTTATTTTTATATGCCGCCCTTCTCCGGAGACTCAGGGCGGCTTACAATGCGTTAAGCAATAGTCTTCATACTTCATACAGGAAGGCTGAGTCGACCTTGAGCCTGGTGAGAATTGAACTCGCAGTACAATGATGTACAATATACTACTAATGTAGAATAAACTTGCCATTTTCAGTGTAACATAATTCCTACTTGTTCGATAAGAAGGTTGTATGCAGTACAGTTAGCCCTGAAGTTACATTCATTTATGACCATCCAGACTTACAGTGGCACTGAAAAAAAGGGAGTTTATGACCGTTTTTCACACTTACGACTGTTGCAGTGTGCCCACTGTTGCAGCATCCTCAGGCACTTAACAACTGACTCAGATTTATGACGGTTGCAGTGTTCTGAGGTCATGCAATCCCCTTCTGCAACCTTAATCACCAAGTTAATAGCTGCAGTGATTCACTTAACAACTGTGGCAAGAAAGGTTGCAAAATTGGGGGGGGGGACGACTCAGTTAACTGTCTCACTTAATAACTAAATTTTTAGTTTCAGTTGGGGTCATAAGTCGAGGGCTACCTGTATTACTGCTAGAAAGGAGGGATTTTGAAGTCACAGCAACATGCACACCAGCTTCAGAAGCAGAGGGAATTCATACAGTGTCGTGTTTCTAAACTTATAAACTGAAATGTGGAGTGTACTTCATGATGGGGTGACATATGATTGCCAAACATATTAATGTTCTACTGAAAAGTATTCACTGCTTGTGTCCCTTGGAAAATTATTACTTTCTGTAGTTTTGCCAAAGGGCAAAGTAATCATTGCTATGTCCATCTCGATTTTGTGGCAAGATGTCGCTCCAACCTGAAGAAAAATGCTATGAATAAAATCTTGGAATATGAGACAACACAAAATGGACAGCCAAAAAAATGTCTAGGCAACCGATCCTGTCAATGATGAAATCCAATTTTTTTTTGTTACCGGTTCTGTGGGCGTGGCTTGGTAGGCGAGGTGTGGCTTGATAGGTGTGGCTTGGTGGACGTGGCGGGGAAGGATACTGCAAAATCTCCATTCCCACCTTACTCCTGGGGGAAGGATATTGCAAAATCTCCATTCCCACTCCACTCTGGGGCCAGCCAGAGGTGGTATTTGCCGGTTCTCCGAACTACTCAAAATTTCTGCTACCAGTTCTCCGAACTGCTCAAAATTTCCGCTACCGGTTCTCCGAACTGCTCAAAATTTCTGCTACCAGTTCTCCAAACTACTCAAAATTTCTGCTACTGGTTCTCCGAACTGCTCAAAATTTCCGCTACCAGTTCTCCAAACTACTCAAAATTTCTGCTACCGATTCTCCGAACTCCTCAAAATTTCCGCTACTGGTTCTCCAGAACCTGTCAGAACCTGCTGGATTTCATCCCTGAATCCTGTGACTTGAGCAGCTTCTGCTTATGCAATGGACAGACGTAGCAATGGGCAGATGTAGCAATGGCATTTAGACTTACATACCGCTTCACGGTGCTTTACAGCTCTTTCTAAGCGCTTTATAGAGTCAGCATATTGCCCCCAACAATCTGGGTCCTCATTTTACTGACCTCGGAAGGATGGAAGGCGGAGTCAACCTTGAGCTGAACAGGATCGAACTGCTGGCAGTCAGCAGTCATCACAAATAGCTTGCAGTACTGCATTCTAACCACTGTGCCACCACAACTCTTAACTATATAATTAATAAAGGAGAATATTTGTAGCTCAGGGTTGAAAAGAGGGCGGGGGGTCCTTGGTGCTAGACACTAGCACGAATGATGTTACCTAGTTTGGGTCATGAAATGGTTGGAAATGAACCAAAGAGAGAAGCAACCTGCAATTAAGGAGAAACTTCCTAACCGTGAGGACAATTAATCAGTGGATGCTCTATCACCGGAGACTTTTAAGAAGAGACTAAACAGCCACTTATCTGAAATTTAATAGGTCAGTGATAGCTAACCTTTTTGCCATTGTGTGCCAAAAGCGGGGGTCGCGCAGCGGGATCACGCATGCGCACACCCAAAATTCAATGCCCCCTCGTGCCCTGTCTCCCCACACATGTGCGCACAACCCCCCCACGCAGGCACGCACAAACCCCCCCCCACACACACACCGTTTTGGGCCTAGCAGGCCTCCCTGAAGCCTCCGGAGGCTGGAAATGGCCCATTTCCCGACTTCCAGTGGGCCCGGTAGGCCTGTTTTTCACCCTCCCCAGGCTCCAGAGGCTTTCTTGGAGCCTGGTGAGGGAGAAAACAGCCTCTCCCGCCCCCCTGGAGGCCCTCCGGAGGCCGAAAACGCCCACCCAGAGCCTCCGCGCAAGCCCTGTACTTACCTGTCATCCAAAACGGGCCGCGTGGAGACTCCTGGGAGGGGAGGGGCAGCATGGGTGGGGCCAGCCAAAAATCAGCTGACCGACACATGCATACGCGCTGGAGCTGAGCTAAGGAAACGGCTCGCGTGCCCGCAGATATGGCTCCGCGTGCCACCTGTGGCACACGTTCCATAGGTTCACCATTACGGGTATAGGTTCTCCTGCTTGAGCAAGGGGCTGGACTAGAAGACCTCCAAGGTCCCTTCTAATTCTATGCTGATTTTGTTTTGCTTCTGTTATTCCACTGGGCTCCTAAGTATAAATAGAAACCCTGATAAATAAATCCCAATGGTGATGGAAATAACAAGGTGCTTTAAGAAGTCAGCAAAGAACTTTGTTAAAAATGACAGTCTCCTCCTTTTATCCTTAAGTTAGCAGGAAAACTATGTCAGCCCGTTAATCTTCTCCCATCTCAATTGCTGATTCACTTCCTGCCTCTTTTTAGCTCCACGTCAGCCAGCTTCCTGCAAAATTAATGGGTGACAAATTCTTGCAGTTTGTTTCGCACCTTGATGCTGCCCTCCGATCGTGTCACCATAGAGGGTGGGGGGAAAGGACGACCCTAATAATAGTTCAGCTGAAGATGTCTTATACCAGTTGCCTTGGGCTGGGTTCACATCAAGGCAATGCCATGGGAAGCAGGGGTGGGTTCTACTTACCTTTACTACTGGTTTGCAACAGGGCTGCACGCGCACACTCTTCTCCACGTGCGCAGAAGCTTCCTGATGACGTCCAGGTCAGTGGGCGGAGCCTCCCGCCAATTTTACTACCGGTTCTTGCGAACCGGTCCGAACGGGAGGCAACCCACTACTGATGGAAAGGATATTTCTGCCACTCTTTAGACAACTGAACAGTGGTGTATCCAGTGAAAACTGCCCCATTCTTCCTCATAATTATTTTATCATGGTTTGGATAAGTCATTTCATGCTATCGCTGTTCTGACCCAGCTCCCCAAACACGACAAACCCTCTGTAGTTGAAGCAATGCTACCTTTACTAGGAGTGCCAGCAGCCCTGGCAAAAAGTTTCTCTCTCACCACAGGCTAACAAGTCTGTTCGGCAGGGAGATGAATTGTTGTCTGCCACACCTATTCATCTCTACCTCCTGCCTTTTATCCCCAGAGTTAGGGTGGGGCTTTATTAGCAGCGGTGGCTCTTCCATCCCAAGGACCAGCCCATAGATTTCCACTGCTCTCCTCTCCTCTCTGCCTTCTGCGCATCCGCACATTAGGCATTGGATCCAGCTGTTCTTATTTATTTATTTATTATTTGGACTTATATGCCGCCCTATCTCCAAAAGGACTCAGGACGGCTCACAACAATAAAACACACAAAGTTCAATTTTTCCTTTAAAAATACCCAATAAAAATATAAAAACCATTAAAATCCCCTCTAAAACCCCTTCAATCCAAGCTGGCCAGGCGAAATAGCCATGTTTTAAGGCCACGGCGGAAAGAGCGAAGGTCAGGGGCCACCCGGAGCCCCAGGGGGAGCTGATTCCATAGGGTAGGTGTGCCCACAGAGAAGGCTCGCTCCCTAGAGGTCGCCAGCCAACATTGTCTGGCCAACGGCACCCCAAGGAGGCCCTCCCTGTGGGAACGCACCGGGTGATGGGGAGCTGTCGCTGGCCGCAGATGGTCAGCCAAATGTTCTTCCTCTTCCTCATCAGCCACCTCCAGACCTGGGGGCTGTTGATTTTCCATCTGAGGGCTGATGGATGGCCCAGGCTCCGCCTCTGTCTCTCTCTCTCTCTCTGCCAGCTCCATTCTCTCTTCCTCCTCGGAGCTCTCAGGTTGCCTTGATGCCGACCCTGACTCCCACGCCTCCTCCTCCTCTGATTCGGCTGCTGGAGGGGCCGGTGGCCGACAGACCACAACATCTCTAGGCTTTTCCTCGCTTGTCCAAATCCTCTCCAAAAACTGGAAGGGGAATTCAGCAATCTTACTGATCTTTCTTTTCTTAGAATTATTCCACAAATAGAGATGCTCTTTTCCTACATAAAATTTGAAATTTTAAATATACACACATGCCTCCCAGGGTAATGCCTCAATTGTGGAGTCCTTAATGTTCTCAGAGCTAGGTTGTTGATTTGCAGACATTTTGTATCTTACTAAAGGGTAACACCATGAGTGCTAGTGAGTGTGATGTTTTCTCCCTGTTTATAAAGAGTAGCTCGCCCTGCCAGTGTTTTTGGAAGTAGTTCTCTCATTGGTAGCATCTTGATTTGGGTATTGTTTTCTGCTTTATTATTTGTCTGGTGTTAATCCCTGCTTATCTGGGTGTTGGCTGCTGGAGAGGAAGTGTCTGATTGCTTCTTAGATTTTTTTATTGTCTCTTTTGATTAGTATGTAAATATATGCTGTATATAATCAAGGCTTAAAACCCACACTCACAATGACGACGTTACCAATGAAACATCCACAACAAGCCAACAAGCCAGCTCACAATTCAACCCTGAGCTACAGATATTCTCTCCTATTGAAATGCCTCAATTCTAAGACTCTTCAGTCTAAAGAAATGTTGAACACTGGTATCCATATTTGAATGTAAATAATAGGCCAACACGGCGAAAGCAGGATCATGATACAAGCCTCATCCTTTTTCTATTTTTTTTAATACATTCAAGGCTTGCTTTGCATCATTGCTTCTACCATCTTGTCTTTTCGGGCACCTTTCTGAATGCCATTGGTGCTATTTAGGAATACTGGGAGTTAACTCCAATGCACCTGGAGAGATTAGGTGAGAACTGCCTGCATTTATGGGATATCTATCTGACCAGTTGGTGTCCTGACCCAGCTACAGACCCCAAAGAATGCAGCACATACAAAATCTATACAGAGCTTATTTTACTCAAATAACTCAGTTTTTTTCAACCAAAGGCTGTTAATAAATGTGCTTAACAGCCTACAAGAATTCTAAGATAAGGTAATCACAGTCTTACTAGGGTTGGCAGAAAGCCCAGAAGCAATTTTGCAGAGAATCCAGACGCGAAGGAGAGTGAACTAAAGTTGTTCCCTACAGCTTGCTGCAATCGGCATTCCTCCTTAAATAGGATAAGGGAGTGGCTAATTAGCACCAAGCCTTACTCTCAAGGAGACCTCCTGAGAAGCCACTGCTGCCTTTTGGCAGCTCTGCGCACCCGTGCATTGAGAAGAGGCTCCTCCTCTTCACTTAAAAGAGCTTCTGGAGGTTCTAAAGGCCCTGGCTGAATCCCTGCCTCTGGCACCACATCTTCTCCAGCCTCCTCACTGTCCGACTCAAGCGCCAGCTGCACAGGCTGCTGGCGCAGCACACCAGCCTCCTCGTTTTCAGAATCAGCTACAATTTGCACAGGCCACTGACGGGCCACAACAGTTGGTGAATTTCTGGGCTATAGTGAGATGGCTGAGACTCTGAGCTATTGTAGGAAATGCCAGGGTGCCCTTGTCTTCTCCTCTTAGCTGATGCCATGACTGTCAACACATGCAAAGGGGGAAGGAGAGGACACTAGCCCTTCCAGGTAGACCAGATAAGAAAACTAATGCAGTGTACCATGATGTTAACAGAACCTTGCAAATCTGAATGTGCTTCTCTCTCTCCCTCTTTACCTTCATGAGGACTAGGAAGGGTCTTTCTCTGAGACGTTTATTCAGGTAGGTTACATTCGTGCCCCAGACTCAATCCTCTTTTATCTGGCCATTGTCCTGGTAGTAGCTCTTTTCTCCTGTTCCTCAAAGCCGTTCCCTCTATCTTCTATACCAGTGTTTCCCAAACTTGACCCTTTGAAGATGTATGGACTTCAACTCCCAGAATTCCTCAACCAGGCATACTGCTTGGGGAATTCTGGGAATTGAAGTCCATGCATCTTAAAATAGCCAAGTTTGGGAAACACTGTTCTATACTTCTCCTATTACAGCTGTGATCAAGGAATGGGCCTGAGTTTGTTTGCACAGTTAAATCTGCAGTGCAGAATAGTTGCAGGACAATCAACTCTGGTTTACTAAGAGTACAGGTACCATGAATATCAAATAATTAAATGCTGGTGAAAGGATATGTACACTATCCGACGAATGCATCTGAGCAAAAGAAAAATGAAAACTGTGTTTGGCCTGCAGCTCTATGGAAATTCAAAAAATTTGAAGAGCTGCCAGAAGGCAAGAGCAGATAAAGCAGAGAGGACAACTCGGGAGTAGCGCCAAGAGATGATTGGCTCCTCCCATAAGGCTTAAAAAACCAGCAACGGCTCTTGAACTCTTTGCCGGAAAACAACATTGAGAGAATTGCTTCTTGTTTCACTGTATTCATTTCTTGTCGGCGTCTTCTGCTTCTGAACTTTTGCCAAGAAAAGCCTTTGGCAGTTTGCCTAATTATCCCAAGGTCGGTGATAAACTGTGGAATGGTGTTTTGAAGAATTTGCTTTAATTTAGTTTGGACTACGCTGAGAATGAGTTAATTCTCAGCTGTTCTAATAAAGTCTGTTTGTTTTCAAACTGTTTGTATATAATACTAAATACTTGTGTGTGGGTCACAACACAGAGGTGGCATGCACAGCCCTCTCTGTGGGCACGCAAGCTGTTGCCAGCTGCTCTTCCAGGTTCTGTCACATGTGTGTGCGCTGGACAGCTGCTCTCTTCCAGGTTCAGGTGCTTCTGCATGCGTGTTCCAGTTTTGGCACTCGGTGCTGAAAAGGTTAGCCGTCACTGCTATAGCCAATTCTTTGCTGAAACTGAAAAGCTAAGAGATTGATTTTTAGATTTGTCCAAAATCGCATTTCCCCCCCAGTTTTATTTCCAAAAAGGAAAAGGAGGAGGAGAAATTAAAAATTAGCAATAACAAACAAAAAAAAAAATTTAGAAGCAGACTCTTACTTTCTCAGAGGAGAACTCGTGACATCTGCCTTGACTGGGATTGAGAGTTCAAAGATGTCTGTCTTGGTTTAATAACATCCACTTTATATGTCAATGAGCTGCAGGAGGTGTGGAAGGAAAACTCTTTAATTTGCTTTCTGAAAACTGCCAGGGTTGCTCTAGGTGCATATTAATTCTAGCCGAAGAATGTCAATGAAGTGATTATAAGCTCCTTAGATAAGTCATTTCGGATCAAGCCTTGAGGAATCCAAGGCAATTTTTTTCCGAAGGATTCTGAGTAGGGAACTAACCATCTGCAGGCACGCTGGCCTATTATTAAGCCATGACAAAACACACATTTCTCCAGCTTCTCTTGGGGTGCCATTCGAAAAACCATTAAACATCAGCGTGAAGGCTCCGTACGCTGAGAGCTGGAATATGGTGTCCATGGTGAGGGCATTTCCTCACTCCTGCTTCTCCACCAGAAATATTGGTCCAGCTTCCTGTGGTTACAGAGGAAGGAGGCTCGGTGCAGCGTCAAAACAAATTTTCTTGGAACACTTATTTATTTTATTATTTATTTATTAGTTTGATTTATATGCCGCCCTTCTCCGGAGACTCAGGGCAGCTTACAATGCTTTTAAGCAATAGCCTTCATACTTTTGTATATACCTGCTTAGTGGGGCTTTTGGCCCCTCCTAAGCGGTGTTCTAATTTATACAAAGTCAGCTTATTGGCCCCACAAACCGGGTCCTCATTTTACCTACTTCGAAAGGATGGAAGGCTGAGTCAACCTTGAGCCTGGTGAGAATTGAACTCGCAGTAATTGCAGGCAGCTGGCAGCTAAATACTACTTTAACAGTAGTTTAGTCCACTGCACCACCAGGCTCCTGATTTTGGTGAATTGGTGCTGTTCTGCTCACTCACACACACACACACAGTGGTGGTTTCAATGGTGGGATTGTGCCGGTTCGAGTGAACCGGTAGTTAAATTTCTGGCTGACCCAACCTCTCCCTGCCCCGCCCCTTCCAGGAGTCCCCACACACCCCATTTTGGCTCACAAGTAAGTGCAGGGAGGCCTACTAGGCCCAAAATGGGGTTGGGGTGCAACGCGCCTCCCCGTGGCCTGTTTTCACTCCCAGGAGGCTTCAGGGAGGCCTACTAGGCCCAAAATGGGGCACAGGAGGGCAGCACGTCCCCCCCCCGTGGCCCGTCTCTGCTCCCAGGGGGGTGCAAGAGGCCTAGTGCTGCCTGTCCCACTCCCTGTCCATGCCCACCATGGCCACGCCCACCCAGCCAGTCATTAGAGCAGAGTTGCTAAATTATTTGAATCCCACCACTGGATGGTTTAGTGAGTTTATTAATATTCCCCAGCAGTTCCCTTCACCAAAAACCCAGAACTGTCCCAATTAAGCCAGCCAAAAGCAGACCGATGCTAGTCCACAGGTCAATGGCCAATGAGTCTACAAGGCACTTGAAAAGTTCCCAAACAAGATAAATCCACCAGGCAAAATTAAATCCACAGCACAAGAGGGTTCATGAGGCAAGAAAAGTTTAGCGTTCACAAGGCATGAGCCAAAGCAAGGCAGGGATCACAACGACCAGGAACAACACAGCTAGGAAATGAACACGTCGTTCCCAGCATCATGTCCCTCTGCCACAGTGGCGCAGTGGTTAGAGTGCAGTACTGCAGACTACTTCTTTCTGACTGCTGGCTGACTGCAATTTGGTAGTTCAAATGTCACCAGGCTCAAGGTTGACTCGGCCTTCCATCCTTCCGAGGTGGGTAAAATGAGGACCCAAATTGTTATGCTGACTCTGTAAACTGCTTAGAGAGGGCTGTAAATCACTGTAAAGTGGTATATAAGTCTAAGTGCTATTGCTTATTGCTATCTGTCTGCTGTGCTAAACAGCCAGTGTTTGGTGCATCCCATGAAGAGGGGCGAGGCTGCCTCCTCACAAATAATCAGGATGACCTTCGCTGCTCCTCCCTTTTCTCTGCCCCGTGTGTTCTTGGATCAGTTGCAGAAGGCAGTTCCTCTTCCTCTTCACCAGCTTCGTGCTTTCCCCACCTGAAGCCTCATGACTGTCCTGCTGAAGCTGTCCTTCAGCCAAATCACTCTCAGCCAGCTGCTCGGATCCATGACTAACTCCCATCCTGCCATGACTAGGACTGGTTCATCCTCCTCCAAAATGACATCTTTTTTTTTTCAATGTTTTTTTTATTTTTATTTCTCATAAACACATTTACATGTACTGTCATTTATCCATCATTTTCCATTCATCTGATCTTTTAACTTTTATTTTTTATTTTTACTTTTTCGGGGCTGCTCTTTTACCATTTACCCTTACCACAACCTTTCTTCTTCTCCTCCCCTTCTCTTCCTTCCTCTTTCTCCTCCTACTTCCTTTGATCTTCCTCTCCTTCTTTCCTACTTCCCCTTCCCTTCCCCCACTCCTCTCTTCTTCCCCCCTTCTAGCCTTCTCTTCTACTCCTCTTTCCCCTCCCTTTTCTTCCTCTCCTTTCCCCTTTCTCCTTTCTCTGCCTCTCCTCTCCTTTCTTCTCCCTTCCTCTCTCTCTACTCCTTCCCCTCTCTCTTGTTGTTTCCCTTTTCAGTTCAATCTAGAATGGTATTCGAGCATCTGAAGAGTTATCCGGGGAAGCATCCAGGGGAGTCATCACAGAATCTGTGGCACCATTCAAAGCAGAGAAGCATTTAGAAATGCCTGGTAGATTTGCTTGTTCTCATGATTCAGTCATTTTCTGGAAGGAAAACCTTCTAGAAATGGCTCACACCACCAGTGTGAGAGTTTGCTTCCAGAACTTGTGAGTGCTCCATCACTGGAGGTTTTTAAGAAAAGATTGGACAATCTGGAAGGATATAGGGCAAGGGCCAGGCAATCCATTTTTCCAAGGGGACCCTTGCTAAACTGGGATTCTTGTGGAAAGCCAAACCAACAGGCGTTGATGGTATCTAGGCATACACACCCATACATATGTAAATTGGAAAAAAAAATGGCAGTCACTGTCAAAATAAAAGCAATTCCTGTCTAGCTGTGACCCAGGAGTTTTAAAATGCCCAAATTTGGTATAGGGTCTCCTATTCAAACAGGAGATTGAACTAGATCTTCAACCTCTCCTGCGCGAGCTGCACTGGTTACCGGTGGTCCTTCAGATCCGCTTCAAGGTCCTGGTACTTACCTATAAAGCCCTACATGGCATGGGCCCAGGGTACCTGCAGGACAACCTTCTGCCTGCCTCCCACCGCCCTGTGTGCTCACATAGGACTGCCCTCCTCCGGGTGCCATCGGCCAGACAATGTCGGCTGGTGGCGCCCAGGATGAGGGCGTTCTCTGTGGGCGCACCGACCGTCTGGAATGGGTTACCCACGGGGCTCCGGACGGCCCCCGACCTCCACTCTTTCCACCGTGACCTGAAGACATGGCTTTTCCAACAAATTTGCTGATCTGATGGGTGATTTTTAATAGGGAGATTTTAATTGATTATTTTAGTAGTTATTTTTATTGTTTTCATCGTTTTAATTTCTGTGAGCCGCCCTGAGTCCTTTAGGAGAAGGGCGGCATATAAGTATAAGAAAAATAAATAAATAAATAAATAAATAAATAAATAAATAAATAAATAAATAAATAAATAAATAAATAAAGTCCCTTCCAACTGTTATTCTACAGTCTATAACAGGGATGTCAAACTTGATTACATTGAGGGCCGCATCAGGCTTGTGTTTGATCTTGGGTGCGGTGGGACGGCATGGCCAGGGTAGGCATGGCCAGCTCGACATCACTCATTGAGGCTCCATTTTCGGCTACCATGACCTCCTGCAGCCCTCTGCCAGCAAAAATGGAGCTCAGGGAGGCCGTACGCCTGCCTGGGCTCCGTTTTTGCTGCAACGGCCTCCTGCAGCTCTCTGTCAGTGGAAATGGAGCTCAGGGAGACCATAAACCGAGTCTGAGCAAGCCGTGTGTGACCTCTCCGAATTCCATTTTCACTGGCAGGTGGTTGCAGGAGGCTGTTGTGGCCGAAAATAGAGCCCGTGCAGGCCACACATGACCTCCCCAAGCTCTGTTTTTGTTGGCAGAGTCACCATGGGCCGGTCCTTCGCTGTTTCCATGGTGGGCCCGCGGGCCAGATCTAAGCACCCCATTGGTCAAATCAGGCCCATCGACCTTGAGTTTGACACCCCTGTTCTATTAAAGGTAAAGGTTCCCCTCGCACATATGTGCTAGTCGTTCCTAACTCTAGGGGGCAGTACTCATCTCTATTTCAAAGCTAAAGAGCCAGCGCTGTCCGAAGATGTCTCCGTGGTCATGTGGCCAGCATGACTAAACACCAAAGGCGCACGGAACACCGTTACCTTCCCACCAAAGATGGTCCCTATTTTTCTACTTGCATTTTTTACGTGCTTTCGAACTGCTAGGTTGGCAGAAGCTGGGACAAGTAACGGGAGCTCACCCTGTTATGCGGCACTAGGGATTTGAACCACTGAACTGCCAACCTTTCGATTGACAAGCTCAGCGTCTTACCCACTGAGCCACTGCATCCCCACCTTGTTCTATTACATTATGTGAATAGCACTGGCATCAATTCAGAACTCTGCAACCTACTTCTTATTCTGCTAAACCTACTCCAGAAAACAAACATTTCCAGACTGGTTAAATTAGTATGTTTGGTGAGGAGACGGGGGGGGGGGGGGAATTATAAGGACTATTGGATCATCTATCCCAAAATGGCGAGCTGTTTTCGCAAACTTTCAGCAACAATTCTCCCAACAAATGACTAATATTGAAAACCTATTTTTGACATCTGGTATTTTGAAAGCATTATTTGATATTAAATGGCATTTTTGGTATTCGTACACAACCGTGTTTAACATTTGATGATGACTGATTTACATTCATTAGCATTTAGTTTGCAAATCTATCTTCATCTAGACGGGGAAATGCCTTAACGAACAGTTTTCGGTGAGTGTGCAATTTGTGCGCCCTGAAGGAACTTCTGCTAAGCCGTCAAATTCATTCACACACATCCAAAGCCCCCAGAAGCATTTTCGTGACCCTCGTGACTATGATTTTGTTGATGGTCTTGTTTAGAAATTTTCTTCGACTTCTCGTGTGCTGGATGAAAGAAATGGGATTCCATACTTTATCCATAGTCTTCTTTCTTAGGAACTCAAGCCGCAGGTAAGGACTGAGCTTTATTGCTAGCAGATGAATGGCCCATTAAGACAATTAAGAAGATGAGCAGCTAATTAAGGCAACTGAAGAGCACTGATTGATAGACTCTTAATATATGAACAGATTCGGATGAATCTCTGTGTTTTCTGAACCATTCTCGGCCCAATTCAAATTTTATCCACATCACCACTGCCTTTGGGAGTCTACAAAATCTTCAACCAACGCATCTGGTTTTTTCCCCAAAAAAATTTTTAATACTAGTGAAAAATTATTAAATATAAGGGGAGGCTGCACTTAATTGATCATCATTAAATGTTTACATGGGCTGATATTTTTTTTTCAATTTAGTTTAATGTACTCACTTTAATCAACTTAAATTTTAAATTGACTCTGGCCTTGACTCTTCCGTGTTATTCAAAATCTGAAATCCAATCTATTTTGCCCACAAAAGTTTTGTATTTCCATTATAGATCAAGATTTATTATGATTATGAAGAGCTGTGGTGGTGCAGTGGTTAGAATGCAGTATTGCAGGCTAACTCTGCCGACTGCTAACAGTTCGATTCTGACTGGCTCAAGGTTGGCTCAGCCTTCCATCCTTCCGAGGTTGATAAAATGAGGACACATATTATTGGAGGCAAAATGCTGACTCCATAAACTGCTTAGAGAGGGCTGCAAAGCACTGTGAAGTGATATATATATATATATATCTGACCAATGAATAATCAGCAGCTGCTCAGACCACAGGATTGGTTGCCTAGACATTTTTTTGGCTGTCCATTTTGTGTTGTCTCTGAAAGTAATGACATAAGCATTCATATTCCAAGATTTTATTCATAGCATTTTTCTTCAAGTTGGAGCGACATCTTGCCACAAATTCAAGATGGGCATAGCAATGATTGTTTTGCCCTCTGGCAAAACTACAGAAAGTAATAATTTTCCAAGGGACACAAGCAATGAATACTTTTCAGTAGACTATTAATACTTTTCACAATCATATGTCACCCCATAATGATGTACATTCTGTGTTTCATATATGGTAGCGCAGTGGTTAGAGTGCAGTACTGCAGGCTAACTTTGCTGACTGCCAGCAGTTTGATTCTGACCGGCTCAAGGTTGACTCAGCCTTCCATCCTTCCAAGGTCATAAAATTAGGACCCAGATTGTTGGGGCCAAGAGGCTGACTCTGTAAACTGCTTAGAGAGGGCTGTAATGTTGTGGCCCGTCAGTGGCCTGTGCAGCTAGTAGCTGATTCCGACAGCGAGGAGGCTGGTGTGGTGCTGCACCAGCAGCCTGTGCAGCTGGCACTCGAGTCAGACAATGGGGAGGCTGGAGAAAATGTGGTGCCAGAGGTGGGGATTCAGCCAGGGCCTTCAGAACCTCCAGAAGCTTCCAAAAGTGAAGAAGAAGAAGAGGAGGAGCCTCTTCTCAATGCATGGGCGTGCAGAGCTGCCAAAAGACAGGAGTGGCTCCTCAGGAGGTCTCCTCGAGAGTAAGCTTGAGGCTAATTGGCCACTCCCTTAGCCTCTTTAAGGAAGGACGACAACTGAGACAATTTGCAGGGAACAACTTAGTTCACTCTCCTTCGCGTCTGGATCTTAGTTCTTTTATCAGTGTCCTGCAAATTGCTTCTGGGCTTTCTGCCAATCCTAGTAAGATTACAATTATTTATTCTTTGGATTCTTGTAGGCTGTTAAGAAAATTAATTAACAGCCTTTGTTTGAAAAAGACTGATTTAATTTAGTAAACTAAGGTTTGTACAGACTTTGTGTGTGCTGCATTCTTTGGGGTCCGTAGCTGGGGCAGAACATGTAAAGTACTGTGAGACGGTATATAAGCATAAGTGTTGTTGCTCTTACTTGTTCCTAGAATTCATGCAAATTTCTTGCCTGCAAGGAAGTGACTGTCCCCTGTTGTCAGCAATTTAAAATGCGGTATTCTATCTGAAAGTACCTTTATTCAAGGCAAAGAATAAAAAGCAATAACCTAGACCTGCATTTTTGAAATTTGCCACTGTTAAGATGTTTAAACTCCAGCCGCTGGCTGGGGAATTATGGGAACCGAAGTCCACCCATGTTAAAGTTGCCAGGTCTCAAAAACACTGACATATCATTTCCATCAGTTAATTGCAGAAGACAGCCTTACTTCCATCCTGTGGCAATATCTGTAACACCATCAAACAGCCACATCTGCCTGTGGGAAGAAATGTCTATCTGGTTCAGTTCCAAGCTGGGAGAAAGACACTGGAAACATGGAGGTGATTGGAAAGAAGGTTTAATGATGAACATGGTTCTGGTGCAGCTGACCACATGGAGTTGAGAGTGGGGGGGTTATAACTTCTCTTGGGCTTTGCACTTGAGCTTCCTGTTCCTGTGCAAGAACATGTATTGTATTGGTTGCTGTCAGACTCCCATGGGGCCCTGTAGGGGTTATGTAGGTGTCATAGCTGGCTCTATAGGCAAAATACAAATCTTAGATGTTTGTCTGAGCTACGTTTGGTTGGAGTTTGGACTGCTCTGAGATGATGCAATGACCGAAATACCCTGAGGAGATTGTGCAATCTAGGTGTCGTAGCTGGCTCTCTAGGCAAAGTACAAATCCTAGATGTTTGTCTGAGCTACGTTTGGTTGAAGTTTGGGCTGCTCTGAGATGATGCAATGACCAAAATACCCTGAGGAGATTTGCAGTGTAGTGAGCTCTGTGTCTTCTGCTAAATATTCTGTAAATCCTATTCTGTCCTGAAGGATCATATACTGTTCTTAATCCCATCACCCTGGAGCTGAAAGTCTTTTGTTTTGTAAATAGGCTGGCCCAGTCTTTCTTAATGGGCAAGGGAGGTTTGGCTATTAAGAGCGAGTCTGCTTTCTGCCTCTAAAAAAACATGTTTCTCCATTTCTCATTTCTCAATATTCTGCTTTTTAAATATTCCTCAAAATATTTCATTCTTCTAGGAGCAGGGGGGGGCTTCCCACATGCCTATCCCAGGTCCTTGGAAGGACTCAATCGTAGACAAAAATGCCAAATCCAATCTGAACATCCAGCTGATGTGCAACAAATAATTGGAATATTATAATAAATAATAAACTGTTTTCCACGTACTTAGAACATGGGATTGGGAGTTTATCTACATGTGCAAGTAATGTGTCTGTTTCAATGGTAAAATCCAAATTTTTTTACTACCAGTTCTGTGGGTGTGGCTTGGTGGGCATGGCAGGCAAAGGATACTGCAAAATCTCCATTCCCACCCCACTCCAGGGGAAGGATACTGCAAAATCCCCATTCCTTCCCCACTTCTGGGGGAAGGATATTGCAAAATCTCCATTCCCATCCCACTCTTAAATTATTGGGGTATTTTAATTTGTCTGGGCCAAATAATTTAATTTGATTTTATCGGGTTTTTAAATTTTGTGTATTTATGTATTTTATTGTTGGCTGTTCACCGCCCTGAGTCCTTCGGGAGTAGGGCGGTATACAAATCAAATAAACTAAACTAAATAAACTAAACTCTGGGGCCAGCCAGAGGTGGTACTTGCCGGTTCTCCGAACTGCTCAAAAGTTCCGCTACCAGTTCTCCAGAACCTGTCAGAACCTGCTGGATTTCACCTCTGGTCTGTTTCTGCTTCATTCATGTCAGAGGCACCATTTAAAGTGCTTCCGGGTTGAAAGGGTGAGCCGGTGACATCTTCGTTGCTCAGGGGATGCCTGTTGGGGCTCCTTTCATGTCCTTGTCAAGGAGCTAGAGCAGTGGTGAAATCCTGTTGGTTCTGTCCGGTTCGCACAAACCGGTAGCGGCGATGGCGCGTGGTTTGGCAAACCGGTAGCGGCAGCAGCATGAAGCTCCACTCACCCACCCGGACGCACATGCACAGAAGGCTATGCAAATGCGCAGAGGGTCAAAAATTGGACCTGATGTGCACACTTCCCCACTTCCGGTAGGGAAGGTAAGTAGATTTCACCCCTGAACTAGAGCAAATGATGGGAGTTCACCCCACTATGGAGCAACACCCGGGTCTCGAACGCAGGCTTGCTAACCTCCAGCTCAGCATCCTAACCATGTGAGCCACCATGTTCATATCTTAGGGAAAACAGGATTTAGTAAGAGAGGAATCAGTAAACCCCTGGATTTCCACACACTCCCTTTTTTTTCACATACTTCCAAGGGAAACAGTTATATGGACCTTGATTTATTTACTTAAAACTCTTGAAACTGACAAGAACCCTTGCCAGTTTCCTCTTCCAGCCCAAGTGAACGTTAGTAAATCCACCCCTTTCTAATCCACTGATACACAAGGAGGAGTGAATAGAGAGTGGCTCATGGGGGGGAGAGAGAAAAAATCAATCAATCAAGTCGTATGTTTTTCCAGACCCATGGAAAAGTAAGCAATTGTTCCTTCTTTTTCCCAGCCTGAGGGAGAGAGATAAAAAGCAGGAGGCGCCATGCATTGGAGCTCATGGTAACTGAACAAAACAGCTGGCCGGCATTGTTGCCAAAGAAGAAGAAGAAAAGATTGAAATCAGGACAGCAATTTTTGCAAGCCAGTTTCATTTCCAGCCAATTTCAGCATGGGGGAAATAAGAAGCGAAAAGCTACCATGCAGAAGAACCTTTGCTAATCCACAACAAGGCTGTCACAGCTTATGTCTTGTATAATTAACTGGGACTTCCTAATTTTCTGGGGGGGGAGGGATGGGAGGAGGAGGAGGAAGAGGAGGAAGAAGAAGAAGAGGAAGAGGAGGAAGAAGAAGAAGAGGAGGAGGAGCAGGAGGAGGAGGAAGAAGAGGAGGAAGAAGAGGAGGAAGAAGAGGAGGAAGAAGAGGAGAAGGAGGAGGAAGAGGAAGAAGGAGGAGGAGTGGGAGGAGGAAGAGGAGGAGGAAGAGAAAGAAGAGGAGGAGCAGGAAGAAGAAGAGGAGGAGGAGGAGGAGGAAGAAGAAGAGGAGGAGGAGGAGGAGGAGGAAGAGGAGGAAGAGGAGGAAGAGGAGGAAGAGGAGGAGGAGAAGGAGGAGGAAGAGGAGGAAGAAGAAGAAGAAGAAGGGGAGGAGGAGGAGGAGGAGGAGGAGGAGGAGGAGAAGAAGAAGAAGAAGAAGAAGAAGAAGAAGAAGAAGAAGAAGAAGAAGAAGAAGAAGAAGAAGAAGAAGAAGAAGAAGAAGAAGAAGAAGAAGAAGAAGAAAGGGAGAAGGAAGAGGAGGAGGAGGAGGAGAGGAGGAGGAGGAGAATGAGGAAAGAGAGAGAGAGAGTTTTATGAAGACATGATGGTATCTAAATGGAAGAGAATGTCTGGATTTTTCTAAAGAGATGGCAGCTGTAGCATTCCTTAATTCCCAATTTACACCAGCAAAAAAAAAAAAAAAAAAGGTACAAAGATGGGAAATCGCTTCAAGTTTGAAATCAGGTTGTCACCTTCATGGGTGACAACCTGCCATTTCCAAATAAAACTCCGTGTGTGTTCCTTATCTACAAGAACTCCATGCTGACAGAACAGGTGTCCACGCATGTGTTCAAAACAAATCCTAATGGAAAGATGCAAGCAATTTCAAGACATTTATAGTGTGAACTGCAAAAAAAAAAAAAAAAAGACCAGTTGGAGTTAGACATCATCATACAGGACGAGAGCAATGCCCTTCATTGAAAAGTTGGAAACCAGTCTTGTGACAGAGCCAAATACTGACAATTATAAAGGTTCCCAGTCTGCTCTCCTGCTTTGTGCTCTTTCGAAAACCTGAAAACTTGGGGTGCTGCTGTGGATTTATGATCTTAATTGGTAAATAGGAAGGGATGGCAACATCGTTTTGTGGTCAGGAGGAAATAAAAAAAAAAGAGCAGGAATGCTGCAGATAAACCGGTTTATTTAGTAAAGTAAAAAGTCTAAGGATTGGAAGATTGTTTGAGTAAAGATTTAAAAGGAAAAAATGGAATAAGATGAAATATACTGCTTAATAATTAAAAAGATGAGGGGAAATTTTGAGAAATATACTTGATAAATGAAAGAAAGACCGCGGACTCCATAGTGGAAAATATAAAATTGAAAAGGAATACAGCAATAGAGAGGAAGGAAGGAAGGAAGAGAGATGAAAGAAGGAAGGAGAGAGAGGGAAGGAAGAGAAGGGAGGGAGGAAGGAAGGGAAGGGAAATCAGGGTAGGAGTGAGGGGAAGAGAGGGAAGAAGAGAGGAGGAGAAGGAGAAAGGAAGGGGAAGTAGAGAGGAGAGGAAGAGGAGGGGAAGAGAAAGTAAGAAAGAAAGAAAAGAGAGAGGTGAAAGGTTTGAAGAGAAAGATTGCTGTACAATAAAAAAGATGAAATGGAAGAAAGGCAACCCCGAGCAAATATAAAGATATTAAGATAAAGAATGGATTCTTTAAAGAATAAAAGAGAACAAATATGAATGAATAGCAATAATTAGAATTTAAGGGCAAATGAAGATGTTGTTTATGTAAGCAAGCATAGAAATAATGAGACATGATAAAAGAAAAGGGGGGAAAAGATTTTTTGGGGGGGAACCAATAAAACTTGTTTTTTTTAAAAAAAAAAAACATTTATTTGCTGGACCTGTTCAACTCAGAGTTCCAGGCTATTTCGAAGGAACAAACTGGTAGGCTAGCAAAAGAAAAGCAGCAGGTGGAATCACAGTGATTTAAACAAGAGCATTCAACAAACGCTTCCATTTTCTGCGTTGAACCCCCGGAGGTCTGACTCGGAGAATCCACTCTATATTTATTTAAATTTATTTTAATGTATCATTTAGAAAGAGACCGTCTCCAAGAAAATTAAGGCCGGTATTTAGAAAATGGGTGGATTCTTTTTTCGGATGTCATATTTTAAGATGACATACCTATTGATTGTAGGGGAAGGGAGGGACGGAGGGAGGGAGAGGGAAATGGAGAAGGGGAAAGAGAGAGAGAAAGAGGGAGGGAGAGGGAAATGGAGAAGGGGAAAAAGAGGAAGGGAGAGAGAAAGAGGGAGGGAGAGGGAGGGAAATGGAGAAGGGGAGGGAGGGAGAGAGAGGGAAATGGAGAAGGAGAGAGGGTGGAGGGAGAGGAAGGGAAAGAGAAGGAGGGAGGGAGGGAGAGGGAAGAAGGAGAGGGAGAGGGAGGGAGGGAAGGAGGGAGGGAGGGAGATGAAAATGGAGAAGGGGAAGGAGAGAGAGGGAGCTTTTACCTTTTACCATCAGCTTTTACCTTTAGCATTTGGAGAAGGCAGAAGCACAAAAAAGAATCCATCTTAATCCGTGGCACATGGTCATCCAAGGACAAACCCACATCCCAGGCACAGAGCATCACTGGTGAGATTTAAATTGCTTGTATTTATTCATTGTTACGTTTAGCAGTAACTCAATACTACCTATCTTGTATTTGGTTCTTGTTGTATGTATCCCTGTTTTCCCCAGTTTCACCATATCCTGTTCTTCCAATAAAGCATTCAGATCTATGCACACAGGGTCTGTTTTATCAGAGGATAGGTGGGTTTAGCTGCATGTTGAGCTGCACGCAGACTAACGTAGGAGTGGGGACAGAACAAGGACTATCTGTATTCCTATTTCAACTCTGTTCTGTAAACAGTTCTCTTTCCCCAGATCAATGGAGGAGGTACATTTCTTTTGATCTAATGGAGGAGGTACATTTCTTTTAATCTGTGGGGAAAGCACCGGCATTACATTCTTATCACTCTTCTACGGCCATGTTTTCTTCTTCATAACAATCTGCAGGCCCCTTTTTATAAATTTACTGGTTGATGGCAATGGACATCAAATAGTCATAGCTAGGCACTGGCACCTCCCTGGGGGCACCCAATTTAATTAATTGAAGAGCAAGTATCTCTCCTTAACTTAATCAGTGGAGGAAGCACATAAAACTACAGTATTCTTAGCAGCATATGTCTTACTCTACTGCACCCATTAGGATATAATGGCTAACTTATGATGCTTGTTCCTAGCAAGACCCTCGAGCTTCTTCTTAAATGCTTTTGTAGAACTATACGGAAGCTTGGAACAAGGTAACAAAGTAATGTCGAACAAGGAAAAAATACAGACAGCAACTCCATGTGAACAGAAAGCTCAGATTCTATTTACTGTAAAAGCTGGACTAAGTACTGTAATTGATGTGAAATCTGGTTTTACAGCTATGTTTACTCTAGTTTAATGAAAAGAAGGACTAGGGGAGACATGATAGCAGTGTTCCAATATCTCAGGGGCTGCCCCAAAGAAGAGGGAGTGAAGCTATTCTCCAAAGCACCTGAGGGTAGGACAAGAAGCAATGGATGCAAACTAATCAAGGAGAAAAGCAACTTAGAACTAAGGAGAAATTTCCTGACAGTCAGAACAATTAATCAGTGGAACAACTTGCCTCCAGATGTTGTGAATGCTCCAACACTGGAAGTTTTTAAGAAGAGATTGGATGACCATTAGTCTGAAGTAGTATAGGTTTTCTGCCTAAGCAGGGGGCTGGACTAGAAGACATCCAAATCTGTTAAAGATAAAGGTAAAGGTTCCCCTTGCACATATGTGCTAGTCGTTCCCGACTCTAGGGGGCGGTGCTCATCTCCGTTTCAAAGCCGAAGAGCCTGTCCAAAGACGTCTCCGTGGTCATGTGGCCGCCATGACTAAATGCCAAAGGAGCACGTAACACTGTTACCTTCCCATCAAGGGTGGCCCCTATTTTTCTACTTGCATTTTTTACGTGCTTTCGAACTGCTAGGTTGACAGAAGCTGAGACAAGTAAACGGGAACTCACCCCGTTACGCGGCACTAGGGATTCGAACCGCTGAACTGCCGACTTTTCGATCGACAAGCTCAGCGTCTTAGCCACCGAGCCACCCGGTCCCTCCAAATCTGTTATTCTCTTTCAAATATTGTTGACCTACACTTCGTTTTATTGGCAGCTTTTTAATCCTTTTCCCTCTCGTTACTGTGAAGTTTATTGTATCAAATTTCTATTTATAAAGGGATTTCTTTTAACTAGGTTTACCAATAGATATGCTCCGCCACCAGTTTACACAACCATGTTTCACATCCTGCAAAATAAAATAAAAAAATGGGGACTTTTATTTTTTTTAACCTGATCTCCATGGAGCAGCAGAACATAAAGTCTCAAATAACTACTCCAGAAGAGTCTTATTCTTAATGCAAGTCTGAAGTTCAGTTAATGGCACTCGACAAAGGAACACTGCATCCTTGATGGGGTTAACGCGTTCATTTGTACTGTCTCATTAGGCATCCGCGAAAGAAAATAATAAGGATCATTTAGAGACGTTTATGCATCATAGATCAAATTGTGTATGTTAAAAGATTCAGTGAAAGCCGAGTTTAACTGAGCCACTGTGATGATCTGACAACACATCCCTTGTCCACAGAAATCACTGCTGACTTTCCAATAGCAATAGCACTTAGACTTATATACCGTTTTACAGTATAGTCAGTGGTGGGATTCAGCCAGTTCGGGCTGGTTCAGACCGCTTCAGGCGAACCGGTAGTTAAATTTCTGGCTGGCCCCGCCCCTTCCAGGAGTCCCCACGTGTCCCATTTTGGCTCCCAGGACCACTTTGGCTCCTAAGTGTAGGGAGGCCTTCTAAGCTCAAAATGGGGCATGGGAGTGGCGTGCGCCCTCTGCAGTCCATTTTCACCTCCCAGGAGGCTTCAGAGAGGCCTACTAGGCCCGTTTTTGCTCCCAGGAGGCTTCAGGGAGGCCTACTAGGCCCATTTTTGCTCCCAGGAGGCTTCAGGGAGGCCTACTAGGCCCAAAACAGTGCACGGGGGGTGGCATATCCCCCCTGCAACCCGGTTTTGCTCCCAGGAGGGTACTGGAGGCTGAGTGCTGCCTGTCACACGCCCACCATGGCCACACCCACCCAGCCGGTCATTACAGCAGAGAACCAGTTGTTAAATTATTTGAATCCCACCACTGTTTACAGCCCATTCTAAACGGTTTACAGAGCCAGTATATTGCGCGCGCCCCCAACAATTTGGGTCCTCATGGGCCCTCCAATGATGAGGAAGCAGCCTTGCTAACTACAAAACCCAAAAGTTTGCTGTACTTATAAAATCTTCCGTGGGGTCTTTGGGGCTCTCTGAGCCTGATGGTTCTTCTGCAGATGTTTCATTACCAGTACTGATGATGTTACCTAGTTTGGTAATGAAATGTCTGCACACTGGCCACCTAGAAGACCAGGTGACCAGTGTGCATGCACACCAGAAACTGGAAGTCCAGGTGGCCAGTGCGCATGCACACGCCAGAAATCAGAAGATCATCTTCCCGGCACGCTGCTCTTCCAGTTTCCGGTGGTCTCATGTGCGTGAAGATCAGATGGCCGGCATGCCAGAACCCGGAAGAGCAACAGTCGACGGCTCGCATGCTCGGAGAGATGGCTCTGCGTGCCACTTCCGGCACGCGTGGCATAGGTTTGTCATCACAGGCCTATAAGTTTCAGCCGACTCTCACAAAGAAGTTTAACGGAGGGCCTTGAGAGGAATGTTTCCCGCAAGGCCTTTTTAGGTTCGGAAAACCAAAGAGACTGTGGGATTGAAAAGGTGAACAACAGAAAACAGAGCCATTGCTATGGCACACTCTGCTTCCCAGTCTCTAGGAAGCGAAGCCTTCAAGATCACAAAAGGGAATTGTGAAGAAATTCTCAAGTTTCCCGAGAAGGAAGCAGAAGAACCAAAAGATTTTATGAGAGGAAGGGGGAAAAAAACAGTGGGAAATTGGATTTGCAGTTTGACACAACATGGTTCAAGACCGAAATTAGCTAGCACCTGCAAGATTAGCAAAAATCTATCCAAATGTAAGCCCCAAATGTTGGAAGTGTGGATATCACCAAGGTACCTTCTTTCATATGTGGTGGTCCTGTCCCGAAGCAAAGAGGTATTGGAGGAAAATACAAAATTGGCTACAAGAATCAACTAATGAAAAAATTGAATTGATACCTGAACCATTTCTCCTGGGAATACTAACAATTAAATATGGGGGGAAAGAAGATATTTAATTATACATATAGTCACTGAAGCAAGAATAGCATACGCCCAATATTGGAAAGGAAAAGATACACCACCAGAGGAACTTATTATTCAGAAAGTTTTAGAGTGTGCCGAAATGA